>NW_027114640.1:16623-47364 GCF_000696795.3 Halyomorpha halys
TTATGTTCTTATCTGGGATTCTTCAATGTGTTTTTCCATCCTCTCCGAATTATCAAAACGACCAAGAAATATCTATCTAACTGAATATCTGGCGTCTCTAACTGAAAATGCAAAATAAACAACTGATTTTTATCGATATTAGGTGACATGAACCTTCCAGCATACTTGAAAAGTACCGTTATAGAAGGCCAAATAACCTTAGGCAAATATTTCCCAACAGACAAATCAAATTTTAGGTATTAGTTCAAATAGCTAATTCTAATGATTTCCCCCCCCCAAAAAAAAAAATAAATTGTTAAAATATTAATTGTTTAAAATCTACAATAACATTAGTAAATGTTCTGGAACAGATTATTATAGCATGATGATGACTTCTAAAGTAACAATAGTTAATAAAGTAATTATTAATAATAATAATTAAATTAAGTATTGATTCGTGCTAATCTATTAATTTCCTTATATTTTGTATTTAAAAAGTAATATATCCAATCTAAAACAAACTTTATTGATTCCCTTTAAAAAAAATAAATAAATAATTATTCAAGTAAGAGATCTACACTTAAAATTCTTATATCATTTTCCACTGGTTATCAATGAATATTTTGATAATGTTTGATGTAGAAATATTTTATACATACATTCAAATACTTCATTTCGTTCTATTTTTCTATAGAACTAAAAATAAAATATCGATAATAGTAAAAAAAAACTGAATATTTCATGTACTAAAGTTATTCTATAAAATGATAAATTTAATAATTTTGTAGCGACGTTATCTATCAGGGATCGCTTGTACGGACACCGCTCTCGTTTTCCGCCAATACGAAGAGCTTCAGTACAATCAGTAAAATGTAAATGATTTTATAATGTTATATATAAACGTGTAATTACCATTATAATTGTAAATATGTCGATTTAATAAATATAGTTTACTAAAAAGAATATACTAAAACAATAAAAAAAGTTACTACCTACAGGCGGCCTCAGTATCACAGGTAGTGAGTGCCTTGGAAGCTCTTTAGGATTGTAAATATGTCATTTAAGATATGCTTTCATCTTTCCAAATGAATATTGTGAATTTTATTTTGGGCTAGTTCCCTTTTGCCACTTCCTCCTATACCTGCGTTTTTTTTGCAGGACCCGGCGATTACCCACCTGGCATTATTAAAATTAAGTAAGAGGAATGAAAAAATAATAAAATACATATGCAAATCTAGTTAGTATATTTATGTACAATATTACAATTATTTAAAATAAAAAAGTAGGAAATAAATCGTAAGTATAGAAACTTAAATTTATAAATAAAATAACATTTGTCTGTGTAAGTATTTGCATGACAGTAATTCTTATTTAAATATTTATATTATATATGTCCATTTCTCTGTTTTGTTAAGCCAGGTCAGTTCTTGTATGCATGATAATAGGATGTTGTTTATTTTTCAATTCTTATCTTATTACCAGTTTTTAGTATCTGATTTTTTGAATCCTTCTATTCTTCATTTGAAAATTTTTTTATCATATAGAATAATCATATCATCTTCATCAGATATTCATTCCAAACATATATCGTTCAAACAGGTTAAATATCATTGATGACTACACACACCTCATAATTATTACGTATCTTTGACTGGCATTCTTCATATCTCAAACATATGAGTATAATTAAAGAATCCAGAAATCTAGAACTCTCATGGATACTAATAGAACTAAAAAAAAAAATTGGAATATTTAGAGCACAGGGTGCCAACTTCACAGAGGTTAAAGAGTCTGATTGTTTTAGTCATTTACAAAGCAGTCATTCAATAAGGGATAATTTGATTGATTGTAGTTCATTAGTCTAGTTTGCTAAGTAATAAATAGTTATTACAGAAAATACTTTTCAGATTGAGATGAATATAGGACAAAATTATTGAACAACCTATGTGTTTGCTTTTATGATGTGAATCTTGGGTTACCTAATAAGATTAAGGCACATCTTTTTTTTCAATGAACTTTCCTGCACACAATACTCTATAATGATGTAATTACAAACAGAAACATTAATTTAGTATAATTCAAAAACTGCTCTATTTTTGATAAAACTCAAAGTAAATTAGCAGTTGTTTTATGTAAAGCAAAAACCAAGATTATGCTATTGGGTAAGAAGCCTCTGGACCAGAGGCAGAGTCGCCTTGTAATAGGCCTCTACAATTTTGAAGTGTTAGGAAGTTTTTCTTACCTTGGCTCTATTATCAATGAGAACCAGGATGAAAAAGAAGAAGTTAAAAGCAGAATTGATGCTGAAAATAGAGCTTATTTCTCCATTGTAAGGCTAATCAAAAGCAAACTTGTCAACCATACCACCAAGTTCACCCTGTACTAAACGTTGATAAGGCCAATCATCACATATGGTGGAGAAACTTGGACCCTAAGCAATAAAAACATTAACTTATTAGACAGGTTTGAAAGAGTAATTCTGAGGAGAATCTTAGGATCCGTATGCGAGAATGGTAATTGGTGAAGAAGGAAAAATGGTGAACTTTTTGGGCTCTATAAGGAATGTAGCATTTCCTCGTTCATAAGGATTCAGAGGCTTAAATGGCTTGGCCATGTAATGAGGATGAGTGAGGAAAGAGTGGCTTATAAACTGTACAGTTACATTCCGAATGGTGTGCGGCAATGTGGTAGGCCGAAGGGCCGATGGAGGGATGCTGTGAGGCGGGATCTGCGACAACTGAGGATCCCAGTTACCCTTACAGATGATAGAGAAAGATGGTTGGCAGCCGTTGAGCAGGCCAAGAGCATCTTAATGCCCCTGTTGTGCCAGTAAAAGAAAAAGAACTCCAGTTCAATTTTTCTACCATCTTAATGTCCTAATCAATAATTTACTAATATACCATGTATTTCTTCAAAATAATTACTTTTTATGTTAATATCTGGTCACTTTTTGTAATTCATTAACAAAATATAATAAATAATGGCTTATTTGGGCTGTTTGATTACATATTAAGGGGCCTCTACATGTTAGCCAAGCCATGGCGAACTCAGACATGCACGAGCATGTGGATAGGTGCTTTGTACGATTAGGCCTTCTATGGCCTAAGCTCGTTGCTGATCCGTCGAGAGTTGGATTTTTGGACACAGATCAAAGGGGTTCGTGAGAGCGCTTATGTAGCATCTCCACCATTGTTCTTTGTCTAGTTGCAACTGAGAGCTGTTAGGAGGTTAAAGGTGTTTATTGGTACTTTTTATAATAAGTTTTATACTTAATCTTATTTATTTATATTTAATTTCTTTTCATTTTCTTTATTTTTGTAATAAAAATAATATAATCCCAGTGCAATGGCTGAAACCATTTGTACGTCCCCCATGCTTGCCTCTCTGAATAACACTGATATGTGGATGGTCCGCTCTTTGTTTACTGAGCATTTCTACAAGCCTCCGATTCGTGGCGAGCGGCCAACATGTGGATCCGCCTTTACAGTGGAGTCCTAAACTAATGTATTTCAGAAATACAATTATTACAAAAAGATTTCGGTTTCAGACTACCAAAGCTCATTTTATTGGGACTTCACTCTTTAAAACTTTTCTGCTTGTTTTTAGATATTTTATAAAAATAACAGTCTAAAGACTATTTTTCAAGTTACATTTTTTATAAATTTATAAGTAAAGAAGGGAAAAGGAATGATAAAACAACAAAAGCATAATTGATTGCATTGTTCAGTGTTATATTTGTTTGCCAGATGTATCAGCATCCGGCATAATATATTTATATATTTATATATATATATATATATATATTTATTTATTTAAGTGAACCCAAAAATTATAGAATATAATAAATATAATACCTTATTTCAGAAATGTAACATAAATTATACTTAGGCGTACAATAATTTGGTCCAAAATAGGATAATGTTTTATTTTACACATTTTTTTTTATTTTAATATCTGTTTTCCTCTAACGGATGGAAAAAATCTGAAATAAATAAAAAACTTTATCATAATTTCCAATCACAACTAGACATATACAAACAATCGCCTTGCAACTTATATAAAACAAAAATATATCTCTGCTCTTTATGCAATAATACAACAGCTATTTTTTTTTTAAACAGAACTGCACTCTATTCAATATTATGTTAACTTGTTATTTAACGTAGGTACTAATTCTTATTGTATAATTATACAATGTGCCAGAATGAAAAAAGAGCGTCAACTCTAAATTTATTCATTCTGAGACACATCAAAATCAAAATACCTACTACTTGTATAAATTATGTTCCCTCGACAAAAATTTGCTTCTTTTTTTTTTTATTTTAATATGAGATGGAAAGAAATTAATACCCCCTTGTATTGAGTTCTGTTAAATATAATCTAAGCTTAAATTTCTAACATAGGGCATTTATAAGAATAATAGTGAAAAAATTAAAAATGTTTTCCCCTTTTATTCGACATTAAAGTAACCATAAAATTAACACAACTTGAGAACAATTTACAATATATTGATTGTACTAAATTTCATATAAACTAGAGAGAACAGACAATTAAAAAATATTTTCAAAAATTTTTGTACTGTGATTGTTTCGTCAAACGACAGATTTTGTCTAAAGATCCTTTTGTAACGGAGCACACAATACAGCTACGGGTATTCAATGTAATTCATCACCATTAACACTTGAAAAATTAAATGTACAAAGAGACACCTACACTCTTATGGTGAGCAGGTAACATGCACATATTTTAGAATATACAATTTCAGTAAGGTGAGGTCAACTGCCATTATATCGTCTCCTCACGTTAGATGAGATCATTATGTCGTTATAAAAACAAAACAGACACAATCTTGCAAAAGGCACTGGGTTTCTTTATTTTGTTCTCCAAATCTAGAAAATTCTCCGTCCAAGACACATTTAGATTAAATTATTTGAGATTTTCTGATCTATATAATTCTATAATAGGAGTTGACACACATTTAACATTAAGATAAATATAACATTTGACAGGCTCAAAGAGTGTAGGTCTTTTTTTATTCATTTATATAATACATCATAATTATAATACATGAACCTCCCCCTTCACATATCTATCGATCCCGATACGCACAGAAAACACTTCTTTCCGATCACTTTAAAGACTAATATTAATTTTGATTCAAGTTTTCTTCAAATACTATATAAAAATCTAGATTTAAAGTAATCTAGTACGTTTGTTGGATTTTGTTTAGGTTCGTTTATACAGTTAAAATATATCTATAAAATCAAACTGTCAACAGTTTGACTAATGCCCAAGTTCTGCGCACCAACAAATCGTATTGAAATATTGTTTTGTGTGCGTATGGGCCGCTACTTGTAGTGACGATTCTAATTGTCTAATAAAACGATGGTAAAAGCGGTTAGTACACAGAGATAAATGAAGAATAGTTTTTGTTACTTTTAGAATTTCAGTCACGCACAACAACTCGACACCCACATCCTATATTCAAAGTATATTTTCTACCATCTTTTGACTACATTTGGTTCCGACAGGATTTAAAATATAATATTTCGATAATCATCGATTATTTTTACTTTTTAATTTTACTCTTTACTATTGTAACTATTCAATTATAACTAATAGAAGAAAAAACTGGCCGCCACTTAAATAACTTTATATATTTGTGTGCCAATACAATAGATAGTATTAATATTTACACAGTTTTAAATACAATATGGTCGCTTCATTCTTGCTCCTATCAGCGACCGGCTTCATATATATCTACAATTAGCAGTAAACCACGGTTTTCATTTACAAAATTGTGGTTTCCACTATTACATATCTTATTTCTTTTAATAGGAATATTGGTCAGGTAAAAGAGAACATTCTCCTTAATACAATAGCCATGCATGTGGTACAATTCGACTCACATACCAGAGGTATAAAATAGTTTCGGCGAGAATTACACCTCATGGTTTAAATCTGTCACATTTCACTGAGACACTTCCGTTTTACCCTAGCCTGATGGGACAAGTTGACTTTTCGGTAGGGGAGGAGGCAAAATATATAATTTGCCTAAAACTACATAAAAATTGACAATTGATGGAAAGGA
The DNA here is from genome assembly GCF_000696795.3 of Halyomorpha halys. Classification (NCBI taxonomy): domain Eukaryota; kingdom Metazoa; phylum Arthropoda; class Insecta; order Hemiptera; family Pentatomidae; genus Halyomorpha; species Halyomorpha halys. Next base: position 22,694 of record NW_027114640.1, read on the forward strand.
ACTGAAAATACTCAAATTCACGCAACGGTAAAAGTCTGCTTATGCGAGGTTTCAGAACCTCAAAATAGAGAAGAGGTGGGAGAAGAGGAACATTGCACACTTTTATATATAGAAATATATACACAAACAATGATGCATACATTCAGCGTCTTTTGTCAAAATGGCAACTCTAGAATCGTTTGAGAAAGGAACATGGAAAAGAGATTGAAGATGTCTTCACTCGAAGAGAGCAAGTATGTCGTCGCTGGTATTTGCAGTGGGTGTGCCAATGTTGCCGTTGCTGGAGGCACCACTGCTTGGAGGGGTCGCTAAGTCTGGTGGGTCGAGGTAGGACAGCAGTTCCATAGGGTCCACTACATTGTCGGGTAGCAGCTGGAATTAAAAAAAAAATAATCAAGTAGGTATCAATGATTATTTAAAACAAAACTGCTCCTGATTAAGAAGTGATTAAAATTAAATATGAAACACAGGATGATGATAGAAATCATAAGAACAAGAATAATACATATGAATTATGATGATTTCATTCCATTTCACAATAAATAGTGTTAATTTTCTTTTCTAAAATGCAGTGAATGCTTCATAACCTGAAATTGAAGTGAGATCGATTTATCATTGAGCTATCAAATTTTCAAGATATTGGATTGTTTTTTAGATAATAAGTTGATAGAAAATGTAAATAGATTTGCTTGTTTTACTGATCATTGTAAAATAATAGGAATATGTGAATTTACGTCTATAATAAAGTATAATTTTTTTTTGTGTGGTTATTTTGTCTTGCTTTTGTTTCAGATTCAGCTTTAAAAATATTTAAGAAACATGCATCATTTGTACCCAAAATAATAATACATTAAAAAAACTTGTTTATCCCATTCTTCTCTCTGAAAAAGATTCTTCCACCACATGAATTTTTATGGACTCCAGTGATTCTATATAAAGTAAATATTTTTTAAAAAAAGTTCACAAATGAATCCATTTTTCATGGATGGTTTTAGCTACTTCATTATCAGAAGTATTGGGCATGGAGTGCAATGATGGTCAGTGGCCACCTTAAGAAACTCGCCAAATGACAGCCTGACTTTGTATTGTCAAAAGGAGAAACACAAACAGTAGTGCATTAATGTTAACAAATGTAAAAACTATATTCCTGGAAACTTTGTTGACTTGTAGTCAAACTTTTTGTCTAAACAGCATTTTTTGTTTGTTTTTGAGTTAAGAAGTTAACATTTTTACATCAATGCATTGGAGAACTGGGCAAACTTCAAAATATCAAGCTTGTTGACTAATTGGATATTAAGTTTTGATTGTAGATGCTCTAAAGACAAACAAAATTTAATTCTGTATCCTCATGATTTGATTTTATTCACTTATTCTTATCAAATAGATATAATACATTTCTTGCTTTGATTATTTTTTTATAAATATATATCACAACTATGCTCTGACATATAAAAATATTTTTTTTGTTTCACATTTGAAGTATTGTATAAATAGAATAGTAGATGTGTTAATTTGTGATGCAGCTATTAGTTTTAAGAGTCTAGAGGGAGTAACCCCAGTCTACAGTACTATCTTAGGAATATAATCCAATTCAAAATAAAAGAATAACTTTTATTTTGTAAGATGTTCCACTATCAAAGTAAAGCAGCAATATATAGAGTGAATTATTAAATATAGATTATCATTCTACTTACATTAAGACCCTCCTGGCCTTGTCCTTCACCGTCAATGACTGCTGCTGGATCAAAATTTAGATCCGAAGGGATGTCATCTGATGGGTTTGGTTCTGGAGGTGGTGGCACACTCGGGGGCCCGCTTCCAGCGCCGGCTGGAGTGTGTGGTGTGTGCGGAGTATGAGGTGTATGGGGAGTATGTGGCATCTAGAAAGAAAAAAATATGATATTTATTATTTAATAATTAAAATGACCAACTGAGAGGAAGAGTCAAATTGTATTGGGCTGCGAGAGGGAAAATGGCGTAATAGCCCACTTCCTGTGGTGTAGGAAAAAAAAAAATTAACAAGCGAAAGTGTTATTTGAAAAAAAATTATATTACCACTTTCCAAAATTTTTTTTTATTAATTTCCATAATTACCTGCTCATTGATAGATTTTTCCATTGCATTAAGCGGATCTAGTGGAGTTTGACTATCGTTTAAGTGTGAAAGAGGCGTGGTCGAGAAGTCGGAACTGCTTGTCGTCGCAGGATTGAACTCATAACCACGACTCATAGATCCGGCTGGATATGGTGGTGGGCCGTTAGAGTTCATCATAGAGCCACTTGCGATACCTAAAAAACAAACAAATTTTAGAGTTGTTTTATTAAATCTTCAAAAACATTTGAAATAATTTGGCATTGTTAATTTTATAAATAACTAGCTCACCTAATAATGCTTAGCTATTGCTAAATATGAGTATATAAACAGATTAACTGCATTTAATTAAAATTAAATGTTTAATCACACATTATTATTTTTATGTTTTGGATTACATAAATTGTAATTATTGTTTTATCGATTTCATAAAAACCAGCCCAATTACTTTTAAAATTTAGGTAAAATTGTTTATGATCATAGTACTTCTCCTTGCTATATATTTCATAAATAGTTATGTAAAAGTAAAAAGTTAAATATGCCATATCTTTCGAGAAAAAAAACATTTTTTTTTTTTATTTTAAACAAATGGGTTCCCATGGGAACCTGGAAAGAATGCTCTTAAAATATACCCAGGCCCAAAGTTTGCTGTGGGGTGTGCCCCAAACACCTCACACATCTCAAAACTGAACTAAGCTATTGCTATTGTACAACCTCAGTAATACCTTAGATTGGAGCCCTACTCGAGTAAAAGGAAAAGTCTCAGCTAAACAATTATATTGAACGTTTTATTTTAATATATTCTTATGTTTTAGGAGTTAGGAAAAAAAGTTTCCTGTAACTATAGTAATACTGGTCCAATTTAGATGATTTTTTGATTCTTCAAATAACTTGACAAAAATGTAGACTCTTTGAGGTATGTGCAACTAATGTTTTATTTTAATTTAAGAATTATTAATAGCTGCTTTAGTAATATTAATACTCACTGTTCATGTCGGGTGGGATATAGGGAGACATTGACTGGCTCATGTCCCAGTTGTTCATTGTCGGTAGGGTCATGCTTCCAGGGGACATAGCTTTATTCATTCTTTTGCTCCCGCATGATTCCGTGCCTTCATCTTCCGTCTGAAATAAAATAAAAATTCATTAGTTCATAATAAAAAACAAAATAAAATATGAATGTCAAGAAGTCAACTCAATCAACCTCTTTTCTCTACTTAAAATTTTCAAACATTTTCAGAAGGCATGACTTTCTTTAAAAAAATATGAATACTTCACTGGATTATCACTTATTAATAACATACAGTGCAAACTGGAAGATAAAACTGGTTACTAAATAATATGTAGGAGTCATGCCTTAAGAGAAATAGAGTTATTTTATTTTAGCAAATAGTGATTTGTTTCTCTTAAACTTATGTGAAACAATTAATCCATAAAGTATCAAACTGTTTTGATAGTGAAGTGCATCAATCAATACGTTTTTAGTCTGTGCTGTTGTTCTTCCAGGAAGAAAAAAAATGTAGAATTTTATTTTTATTACTTAGAGCCAGAAAGAAAATCCAAAACAGCGATAGAGTAGAGCATCAATCGTCCTGACAACAAACATCAACTACCCTGGCTAATATTAATATTTGTTGTTGCGTACGAAATTGGAAATAGTTTGAATGATTTTTTGGATTTGAAAAATCAAACCAGAATTTATAAACTTGAGTCTTTATTCACAAATAAAGTTTTTTAGTCAGCCAGTTGAAGAATTTTTTCACTAAGCTATCTGGTTGCCAATAACGTAATATTGCAGATCGGTTTCCTTTGGATGCAAACAAATAAGAAACATTTTAAGTGAAGACAAGATATTATTGAACTTAACTAAAGAGGAAATTGAAGATGATAAAGATAGCAAAAAGTCAGACGGTGGAAATGATAGAATGCGATGCCAGAACCTAATGCTGTCTTAGCAATTTAACCATCAAAGTGCAGAAACGAGTCAAAAATATTCAAGTTTCAGAAATTGAGAGATGGGGCATCTCAAAAAAGAATGTAAAAATTAAAACAACCAAAAATGTGTTTTAGTGTAAGTTATAATATTACTCTATACATAATTGTGTCGATTCCCATTTCAGTTCAGGCCACAGACTAAGGGTACTGCACAATCAGTTTGATTTTTAATTCAAAATATTTTTAAGTAACCAACAATGTATATAAATATATAAATAATTGATTGTTACCTTAATGCCTTGCAATCCTCTAGAGGGCTTCCAGTTGGCGGCAGCGTCTATCGTGACTTCTTCCACTTCTGAAGTGTTGAGCGTATTGAGGATGCCCCACATGTACTGGTCAACCTCAAGTCCCTCCAGTTGGGCAGGTTTACTGAAATATTTTTTATATTATAACAGTGAACTTTGGAAACCATACTTATTTACAGTACTTTAGAATGGACATTAAGGTATTTAAATTAAAGATTTTAAGCACTTCCTAATTTGTAATGTAGATTATGGTTGGAATACTTAACGTAGGCAATTTAGAAAATGATGGTTTGGAGATGGAGAAATCAAACCAAAAATATTATAGAACTGTTTAAATACATACATTCTAACTAACTAAAAAATTTAGCTTAAGATTATCTGTTTAAAGTAGCTTTCTAATGAAGCTAATGAGTTCCATTTCCTTGAATTTCTTTAATGATTTAGATATCAATTTAACTAATTTTGACAAGAACAATAACAATTTTAATTTTTTTTTTTTCGATCTTAAGGAGTTTCTTTACTTCAGAGATGAGGGGGTCTACAGCTGTAAAGCCTTAAGCTAGAAAAATGACTGAAAACTGTAATAAAGATTAAACAGCATATTCAATATTTGTTCAGAACATATGGGCTCTTGTGAGTCAGATATAAAATCATTTATTTATTTCAATTTTAATAAAAAAGTTCCTAATCTTTCTTAACAAGTCATAACATTATTATAAGAGGTTACCGTCATTAAACCCCTCATAAACACATACAATGTTTTCAAATCACAATACATTGATAGCAGTCTCTGAACTGTTGCTGAGGAATTGCTGAATTGCAGTTTTTGGATTATTGTTTAATAAAACAAACATTTTTTTTTTTTTTTATGTTGACAAACTATTGAATGATTTCCAACAAAATTAATAATTATTTCAATGATTTATTTAAAAAAACAAAGTAAATAAATTGATGTTTAATGTTCAATAGAATTTTTACTTGATAAATAAATATAAAAATTGAGTCCTATTATCCTCTGATATCTGATTACAGTATAGAGATTGAACTTACTTGCAAACAGGACACCTCCAGGCTCCCCTTTCACAATTTAGCTGCAGGTAAGACTCGAGGTCAAAACACTGAATGTGCTTGCAGTCATGGCCTCTCGCGGGTAACGTGATCTTCTTAAATGTTATTGGACACTTTAAGGATACCTATACAGATAAAGGAAACAGTATTAGAACTGATACCTCGAGTTATTTAATACTGATTTGCTGTTGTAATGCATAATGTCAATACAACAATTGGTGAAGCTTATGAAGAACAATTTACCTTAAGAGCTGTCTGTTCTACCCCATCTTTTTCCACACAGTTGTTGTACGAATTGGTGGATGAGGTGTTACTAAAATTCCTTTTAATCTTAGCAATACAGTGATCGGCTGTAAGAAGCCTTTTGCGTAAAAGGCCCTGAAGTACACTCCTTACACTAGGCCTATGCACTAGTTGCAACACAAAAAGATGTGACTGTAATAAAGAAAAACATATGTTTAATTATTAAACCCTTATAATCTCTAGGAACCAATTAACTCAATTATATTAAATTTTATTGTATATTTAATATTCATAACTTGTACTTACGCAACAACAGGCAGATACAGTGATCTGAATTGTATTTCTTCCTGCTTGACAAACTTCTTTAAGGTATAGGGGTTTGTGAGATGTTTTGTTTTCTCCTCTATCAATGGAGAGAGGTGTCGCATTTACAGAGACTTGCACACTTGCTGGCCAGTTAGTGTTCATTGCACGATCTTCATGATGAAAGCACTTTAATTGAAGTTCCAGGTCGGACCTGCAGAAACAATCGCAATATAATTTGTAGTTCAAGAGCTTATAAAGGCAATTTATTTTTTAGAATAGATTAAAGTAACAGACAGCTAACCTCCACATAAGAGTTTGGTGGACTGTTGGTTTCAGCTGGAAGACGTGGTTACTAACAGCCAGGTTATGCTCCAGTCTGAAGGGGGGTAAAATTATGCCATCTCGCACGGGAAATGTCAGCCTCAGCTCATCATCCTCTGCAATAATACAAATATTAGCTTACAAATTAGTGAAAGCGTTAGCTTATCTAAACAATCATACTGTAGTATGTATAATACAGATTAATATCTATTTAAAATTGATGTCTCAGCAATCTGATGCATTACCAGAAATTACTCGCAATAAAGCTATTAAGATTTCAATTAAATTTCAGTCCCATCAGTAAAAAATTTAAAGAACTGCATTATGTAGTGTGACATAGTTCTATCAAGAGATAACTTTTAATAGGAAATAGTAACTTTAAAGCTCTGTTTCTCAGAATTATTAAAATATTGTCAAACTAAAGTCATATTCCTAAACAATGTATATGAATATAAGCTATTCCTAAATAAATATACCAAAGGAGCCTTGTTGTAATGAAAGTTTATTATACTGTGTATTTAAAGCTCACAAAGGTCTATTTTGCTATATCAATCTCTGATTTTTCAAAAAATAATTAACTATAGTTTTATAGTTTTCTCATACTAAGATGAAGAAAGTACAAAGCTGAGTTTTAATAGTAATAATTTTGTCACTATCACATAAAAGTCAAACTGTGATATGTACAATCATTAGATTCTACTGAAGTTGAGATGTATCTAGTATTTACAAATAACCTATCCATTTTTAAACCTCGGTCAGGTGTACTACAATTCCTGAAATATTCGGGCACTAATCCCAAATTCAATACCTATCTAGACCTAGGTAAATAATTAACAAAATGATTTGCTGAAGACTTACTTGGTGGTATGATGGGTTGTTTGAGGTCGTTAAAGTTGGGTTTAATGTCTGGGTATGGGGGCATACTGTTAGCTGGGGTGAGGGGCGGGGTTGGGTTTCCAGGTATTGGACTATGCTGATAAGAAGCTCGCTCCTGGAAGCCTCCCCCCTGATACGGGTACTGGTATGGAGGAGTTGCTTGCCGCATACCACCGCCCCTCACAGCTCCGTTTCCAGGGAACATCGACTGCTGCTGGTATTGAGCTTGGAACGCTGGGGCCCTAGCACCATAACCAGCACCATACTGAAACAATATTAATATAATTGTATTAATTTTATATTCAACACAAAATCATAGCTAATCTACATTATTATACAAAGATGAAGAGTTTGTTTGTTTGGATGCAGAATCTCAGGAACTACAAGTAAGATTTAAGAAATTATGTTCTAATTAGATAAGCCATTTATTGAAGAAATTTTTGAGCTATATATTACAATACGACCAATAAAACTATAAAAGTAATCGTATTAAGAACAGCTTCCATAGCTATATGGCCTTAATCTTGCATGAAATAGGCATTACAATACAAATTTAATGAGGGGGAGGGCACATCCAGTATGATATAAATGAAAAATTTGAATAGTAAAATCAGTTTTACATAGGCTGTTGTAGATTTATTTTATTTTTGAACTAACAAAACTCAATGATTCAAAAGTTATTTTTCAAATTTAATTATTACAGAGCTTAAATACAAAGACATTTCAAACCTAATATTCTATTAAATGTGATTTAGTTGTTACTGTATTTAAAAATGTGGCAAGTTTTGACTCTTGCTGAAATATATTACATTCTCTACACAAAACTAGTTAAGAAAAATAGTAATAATAGAAAGTGAGATTGTTTTTAACAAGTTGATCAAATGCTTTTGATGTGAGAAGTATGAACACAATTTTATATCTCAAGTGCTGTATCATTTTATAGTACTGAGTGTTTCTTGTTTGGTTGATTTATTGGCTTAAACGTCATTGTGATTTCTTTAACAATAAAAACATAGCTGTCATATTGGCCATTTTGTTTTTTACTAGAAACTAAACAATATCACTGAAAGTTGTAAAAATATTTTAGGGAAAAGGATTTTTTATATAATTGAATGAGAAAAATTACATTAAGTAAATGTATACAATTGAATTATCACATACCTGAGGCGTGTTACTGGGCGGAAAGGGTTGCTGCATGTTGGGAGCAGGTCCTGGGCTTGGGTACTGCCCTCTCTTTTGGTTCATGTGCATTGCGGGGCTTGGGTATGGTGCCAGTCGCCTGTGGTACACCTGCCCTCCGTTTCCTCCCTGTAAGAACATGATTATAAATAAGATATATATACATATACTATCCTAATGTATAAATCTTTAAGAAGAAAAATATTTATTCTGCAAGCCATCCTCATTTTTCAAAATTTATCGTTGAAAGAAAGTTGAATGCGTTCAGGGCTGTAGTAAATAAAAATAAAAATTGTTTTTAAATATTTATTGGTAGGCAATGTTTTGAACCAGAATATAGATCTTCATCAAGATTAAAATAATAGAATATCAAGTAGGTAATGTAAGAATATAAAAGTGGCATGTAAATAAAGCACAAAATTACATGTATGTTATAATCTAATTATACATCCACCTTGATATCTGATTTATTTACATGTCACTTCTATACTCTTAAATTAGCTCTTCCTATTTTGTATTTTTTTATCCTGGTCTTGATGAAAACCTTTACTTTGGTGCGAAACCTTGGCAAGCAATAAATAGTAAAAAAAATAGTTTTTTTTCTCTTTACTGCAGCCCTGGCAACCTTTAACTTTTCAAAAGGCGAATGAAGATACGCTTTCTGGGCTGAAAAATATTGCATTGGTTCCTAATGCCACTCTTAATAAAAGATATATATTTAAAATTCATAAACAAAAACTAAACCTTACAGATTTGAGCCAGACCCAGAAAGAGTAAAAGTGAAGGTTTGATTTTAAAAAAGTAGCTGATAATGTGCAGCAGCAATAGGAAAATAAAATAGTTCGTAAACTATATTAATATATAGACGTAATATATAGACACCTCCTCATAAGGAAATAGAAAATAATGAGGAAATAAATATATAAATATATATATATATATATATACAATGGAAGAAATAATAATTGACAGTCTATTAGTCAGGTAAAAAGTTAGATTAATGAAATTAAAAAGGATTTAGTGAATGACATAAATTCTTCCTTATTAAAAAAACAATAGATTTTTACATATCATCATTATAATAGAGGTAGGAGAAAATTATTTTATAGTCTATATGGTTGTTATCAGACTGGAAGATAACCTTCAGAAAGGTAATTATTCTCCTAAAATGTATGACCATTAGCAAGTTTTACTCATTAAATGACATTAATATTGTAATATATTAGCAAGAATGACAAATAGGAGAAAATTATATGTAATATATAGGTTTTTGTTAACAAGTAAATAATTTATAAATAGTTTTTTGAGTGTATATGATATATGAGTGTTGTTGTAAGCACATGTTTATGGTTTTGTTGAATTTGTTTTTTAGCAGCCTGAAGATGGGGGAAATCTCCCGAAACGTTGCTGATGATATGTAATAAACTATTGTTTTTTAATAAGGAAGAATTTATGTCATTCACTAAATCCTTTTTAATTCCATAAGACTCTTCCAGTAAAAGGATTATTAAAGTTAGATTAATGGTTATTTTCATTACCTGCATTGGCATTCCTTTCATAGGCCCTCCACCTGGTTGCATTGCTCCACCTGGGATCATTCCACCATGCATGGGTCCAGACTGCATCATACCCATTCCCATCTGTCCCATACCGCCCATTCCGTTCATCGGCATGTTCGTAGGGGGCCCTCTTTGGGCGTAACCACTGGTAGCATACTGCCCTCCGACACCCTGCATCTGTAAGAAAATAATAAAAGGATAAGTACCACAATTACTTTTTTCTCTAATTGTTCAAATACGAACTGGTGAAAAAATAATTAATTGAATCATTTATTTATTTTTTTTTTAAAACGAGTTCATTCATATAAATGTAGCTGTTTTTTTAGAATATCAATCTATATTGATATGAAAATTATTGCATATTTCATGATTATTCTTTTTATAATATCAAAAAATCTAAAATTTATCTTCATATAATCAAGATATGAAGGGACATATTCCACTACCCCAGTAAGTTCAGTAATTTTAATCTTAGTTCATAAATAAATAATAATTAATTTTATATAAGTCATAATTTTTAAAACTTTATTTTTTATTGAATTTAAAAGGTAATTTATAAATATAATGAATAACATTAAAATGTTAATCATCACTTGAAATAAAAATGTTTTTCAATTGCAAAAACATTTTTGGAAAACAGCACTAATGAAGAGTATAAAATAAGGTTTTAAAAAATAGGACTTATATTCAAAATTAAAAAATGATTTTTAGTTTTAAAAAATTAATTGTTTTTGCACATTAAATATTTTTGAAATATTGCCCATAGGAATAGTATTTTTTAATTTGTGCGGAAACAAATTTCTAATTGTTTTCTTCATTCAACAAAAATGAAACTTATAGTTGATCAATTTATTTTATGATAAAAATATTTCTCATGTCAATTACATATATATATTTGGTATGAGAACAATATAACATAATAATTAAACAATGATTCAAATTTGTTGTAAAATATGTAATATTAACGATTACAGATCTAGTGAGACAGCACCGCTATGACAGTAACTTCTTTCTTGAAGATAACTACCAGTATAGTTTACATATCAGTGATACAATTTTTTTAAAGGACAACCTTACGCCTGAAATTTTCCAACAACGTGGCTGATTTTCTCAACTTACCAGAGGGTCTGGAGTTGTTACCTGATATTTTCTCTCTCCTTGAAAATCATTTTGAGAAATGCTTAGTAATCCTAGTTTGAAATAACCTACAATTCGAATTTTCTAATATTTTGTATATCAAAAAATACATATCCAGTTTAAAACAAACTTTATTGATTCCCTTTAATTAAGAAAGGGAATCATAAAAGATTGTTGAGGCTATATGGATATATTTTATTATAATTAATAAATTCAATCAGTTTCGAACAATAAATTTAAATATTCATAACCCAATATTTTGTGTGTTAAAATTACAAAAAAAAAAAAAAATTAAGGGATCCTGGGTGTGTGTGGTGCCCTCTAGCCCTTCCATGACGAACAAACAAGGTCATAAAAATTTGTTCTATTATTTTTGAGAAATTCATTTATTTTGAAATATGTTGTAATATCGAAAATTACGATAAAATAATTAATGACAATAAATCTATAATGATATGCATACAATATACACCAGTAATACCTAACAGAAAAAAAGATTCTCAACATGGCTGAGGGTTCAATTGTGGCGGTATTAACAATTAACCCTTAATCGATTAATTAATTCCGTTTTATCGAATTCGTACATCGTTAGTTTAATGAAAATTGATTGACTGACCTCATTCGAACATTACGGTATCGATATTCATCAACAAGAAATGTAAAAATTATCGTCTCTGTACAGACCTTGATAATACTTTCAGAACACTACGAAAAATACATATTTTATATTTAATGTATACGCATATTAAAACAAAAAAATAAGTAAAAATTATTCAAGTAAGAGATTTATAATTAAAATTCTTGTACTGTTTTCCACTGGTTATCAATGAATATTTTGATAAGGTTCGATGTAAAAATATTTTATAGTATTTTTTTTTTTTTAATCTGGGCGTAATAACTTAGATGTTGATCGCCCTGATTGAAAATGTAATCTAATCGATATGAATTAAATATTATGATAATCATTATTTTAGAGATATATCTTCTTTTTTTTTAAAACATTTTATTTCCATAAATTACTAAATCTAAGTTTTAGAGTTCTCCGCCTTCAGGATGCTTGATTTATTTATCTCTAATTTATTCCTCCAGTCCAAATTTATCCATCAACCGTTATGTTGTAAAACTTGGAGAACGGTGCAGTTTTTAATTATCAATTATTTTAACGGTAGTATCTTTTATCAAAGTAATAATGATCTGGCAGAAACTAAAGTTAATTCTAACTATTTGATTAAAAAATAAAGTAAGGACGAAAAAGTAATGAATATACTGAGGAATAAATAATCAATAATCCAATTTGTGAATAACGATGTTTTCAAAAATAGGAAATCTTGAATTCACTATAATATTTTTTTTTTTTTAATTTATTTAATGTAATTTACAACTGTACAAAATAATACAATAGGTAAATATGTTGTATGTTTCATATACACTTGAAAATCTTGGGAAGGAACCACCCATTGGTGGTACTTCAAACATTAATTTAAATTAGAAGGTCCCGTGGCCATCTTCTTTTCAGACGCCTCGGAGGGTTATCAGGGATTGTTAGGGATGAAAGATTAATAATTAATGGGTTAGGATGACTATAATATTTAAAAATGAAAAAAAAATCCTGAACATTTGATTAAATATATGATTTTAAGGAAAAGCGAGTGAAGCACTCATTGTATTTAAACTTCAATTTTTTTAAATATTGTTTTTGGTTTTGAGAAGATGCCAATTATTTTTCACGAAAAATATAATAAGTATTTATTATTAACAATGAAATAAAATGTTTACTAAAATACTACATACTTTTATGTCAAATGAAATTTTGTCGGTCATCGTTGTGGATTTTCTTAAAATATATATATATATATTTTATTAAATCGAAATTATATTGACAAGGTGTCAACCGAACCCGTAAAAGGCAGAGAGTTTTAGGAAAAAACAAGAAATTCCCTTAGCGAAAAAAATTAAAAAACATAGCGACTTAGCTGTCATGAATAGGAATTATTGTTCTTCACAAGTTTACATAATAAAAATATTTTACACAAGTATACATACATGTCAAACGTATTATGGCGTGTTATCAATTTTTCCTGATAAACCACAATTGATATTGTGATAAGAACTGCGTTGCTTCAAACTGACATAAGAAGTAATACAATATTTTAGATGTAGGAATATTATTTAAATTACACACAGGTAAAGTTATAAACATACATATTATACCTATTTGGGTGACCTGGACCTATTATACCTGGAAGCTCAGGTAGTTCTATAAAAATATGTTTATGATTATGGACCCAGTATTACCAGAGGACAGAAAAAGATAAATAACAACAAATAGGAAAACAAAAATTATCGTATCGCTTTCGCTACAGTCATTTCGTTACATGACTAAAACCTCAAGAGGAAAAACAAGGAAACGGCAGTGTTATACAAAGCAGATCCGAATTTCTCGATTGAGGAAATGTTATAAGACGAGTAGGAAAATGATTAACCGAGGCGAGAAATATGAACGAAGGCCAAGCATTGTCATTGCAACGGTGGCCTTGCATATCGCTAGCAGCTTCTCCAATCCTTCAAGCAAAACCAGCATCTTTCCTAATTGTGCTAAACAATTCATTAACATCTATTGTCTATTACTGTAGTATTGTGGACACCAGTTTTTGACGGAGCAACCTATATTAACATAATATCAGTTTGGCGCCAACGACCGTAAAAATTGGCACCAGTTGTGAGCTGAGGGCTTAGCATCGGACCAAACTTTTGATATTTAAACATAAAGGCAGAGCTGTCAATAACTGGTGCACTTCTATGTCGTGACATATAAAAAAAAATTAACAGACTCTTTTTGATAACATTGTTTTGTTTTATTAAGTAAAAGTTTTATTTTATATAAATAACGTTACATATATAACTAGAATACTTAAACTAAAAATTTTTATAGAATATAAATACTTATAATTTTTTTAAAAAAAGTTTTAATTGAAGAAAATAATCACTTTTTAACAGCTTCACTGTTGAACAAATGCTGATAACTATCACGCTAGACCTGATAGTACAATCATACACCACGGCCATATATGATCATGATACGGATGTGGTATTATTATTTCTAAAGAGAATAGATTTAAATATTCTTTCTGGAGGAGATAATGTTGCGACTAACTATAAAAAATAATAAATATAATAAAAGTGTTCAAAATGCTATTGTATATATCTAATAATGGCTAGTGTGAAAAAAATAAAAATTGAATAGGATTTATGCCGATTATAGTAGGGCAGACTGGAATTACTTCCTGTCTGGAGACAGTCCACTGGAGACTTTCTCTGTCTACATTGTCCTAAAACCTAGTACTGCTGTCACAAAGTAACTCCAGTCGACAGTATGATCTACAGAAAACGTCAAGTAAAAAATTAAAAAAAAAAAAAAAAAATTCTGTTATAATATGCCACTATTAATGTAAAGCAGACATTTATAATCCACATTTAATCCCAGTAAGAAAACAAAAAAAAAAAATTATAATACAATACAAGTCAACTTCGCATTATACGTGTAGTTGAGTGGGATGATTGCAGCTAATAACCGAAATCGAACATAATTATAAAAAATATATATTTTACAACCAATGTGTCAATTAAATACAAAAATCAATTTATTAAAATAAACATATAATATTTTTTTTGATATGTATAGGAGACTGAGTTGCGAGTTTTTTTTTTTTTTTTTTTTTTTTAATAAAAACACTTTTTTTAAATTTACGATTGAATTTTGTACAAAACAAGTTGCCATCAGGTAAGATGTACGGTCTTAATAGAAAATAAATTTTATCCAATTTAAGTCTCAAAACAATTTATATTTCTTTATGAGTCTTACGTTCCGGCCATTCTCAAAGACAATCATAAATACAATAATACAACCACATCAATTAAAAAAAAAAATTTTTTGGAGGTTTTTCTGCCCAGGTCGATAATTTGAATTATAAGATAGATTAATTAGATTTATCCTTTGAATTGGAAAATCTTATACCGGATACCATGTTTGTCGACTGTTTGACACATGGTTGTATTAATTATCAGATTTGATAGAATCGAACTACCTATATCAACAGGTAAAATGATTAGAGAGGGAGAACATTGAATAAAAAGGAAAAAATATTAAACAAATAAATTTTAGCGTTATTATATTGGAAAAGACCACCGGTGGAGTTCAGGCGACGGTGTCACGATTGATCATGGAAGCAGTCAGAAAAAAAAGAATAGAAAAGGCTTCTGGAATGTTTTCGCAAAGGTCCGTTGTTGACATCTGTCACACTGACAAGAATATTAAGTGTGGAAAAGAAGTGTAAACAGGGAATCTTTGGGGTCATCGTTAACTTCTCACTCCTTAACAGAGCACTTATACACTTCATTGAGTGATTTTTTTTTTCATAAAAAATATTTCTAGAGTTTTAAACTGTGTTAATGTTCAACCACCATTAAAATAAAGTTAAAAAAAAAAACTAAATTTTTAATTAAACACTGATTGAAAATAATTATTTAAAAAAAATATTACAACGTCATTAAACCTCAACAGTATAGTTAAAATAAGGATGTGTGATCAATGATGTTTTGCACCACTAAACAAAAACAAACAAACAATAAGGATGTGGAAAACCTTTTGTATGGAACGATTACGAACTGGAAAGGACGTCACATTTAATTTTTCTATCCTATTCTATACCATTCCTATCACAAACTGCTGAAATCATAGGTAACAGTGAAGATAATAAAAATAATCATAAACCACAGATGGAAAGTTTTATTGAATTTTATTGGAAAGTTTTATTTTGTCTCTATTTTAGTCAGAGAAAAATTTAAAATATGGTCAAAGATAAGGAATTTCTTTTTTTTAGAGATTCAAAAAGGGTGGTTCGAACCTTTTCTTTTTCAACTAAACTATTTTCAAATTGAATTTATTTCCCTTCACAATTAATAAATATCAATGAATATTTTGGACAGAAACTGAATCGAAAATTCAGTCTATTCTGTTTTACAGACAAAATTTAACAATGAGTAAACTATCCTTTTGTCATACTCACTTGGAACAATGCCGTCGAACAATGAAACCTACCAAGGTCATGTAAAAGCGTCAAACTAAAGTCAGAAACAATATCTTCAAGTTGTAAAACCAATGTTTGGTGCAATAATAAATATTATTTTGTAAACACCGATGACTAAAATTCTTAGACTAGCCGACCCCTCGTACTCCAACAGTTTCATAATGAAAGCTAATATTATTAGTTCATAGTACAAGTGTAAAAACTAGTGTGGTAATAATACTAATACTTATTTTTTTCATGATAGGGATGACTATTAGTGTTATTACAGGAATTAAAAAATAATAAAGTACAAGTTACTATTGTACAATTCAGTGTAATTGAATTAAGATAAATTTACAAGGCTAATAGTATTAGTTTGTACTTCATTATGAAAGAGGGCCCAGATCGGGAGACTCCTCGGCCAAACAGAACGTCTAGGAATGGGGGCAGATCCAGAACGTTCACCCCGCGAGGGGCCATCAACAGGTGTCCTTTTGTGCGGGGGCCCTAGAGAACAGTCAATGAACGGTTACCATACTCTTCTACATCCTGGCATCTCTAGCTATCCAGGATCAGCATCATAAAGTGATAAGGGCTCTAAAGCATTCACTAGCATTTTTTTTTTAAATTTATATAATTAATCAACCAAAGATGGTGTAAAATTATCTCATTGTATTAATATTTGCAAACTAACTACTTATATTCTAAACATAAATAACGTTATAAACAATAGAAGAAATTGGCTAAAAACATAATGACGTGTTTTTATCCATTTTAGTCTCAACATATTTTATTTTTCTTACGAGTCCGACGTTTCGGCCATTCTGGCCATCCTCAGGGACAATCTTAATATAATTTTTTAACTAAATGATTTAAAAACTCAACTTCATGGAGGCTATTCTGCCCAAGTCAAAACAACGATTTCTAATCAGTCAATTTTCACATTAAAAACAAAATTCATTTATCACAGTCACTATTTGTTAAAACTTTATCACAACCTGACTGATTAGAAATTGTTGTTTTGACCTGGGCAGAATAGTCTGCATGAAGTTGAGTTTTTAAATCATTTAGTTAAAAAATTATATTAAGATTGTCCCTGAGGATGGCCAGAATGGCCGAAACGTCGGACTCGTAAGAAAAATAAAATGTGTTGAGACTAAAGAGGATAAAAGTTAAATTACTTATTTAAACAACATTAACCAGTCTCAAGAAAGTATATAAGATTATAAATAAAATAATAACGTGTTTCCATCAGTTTTATATATAATTTCTTGGCAGGGAGGGAAAAACCACTGTGTTAGAAAATGGATGAAATTCGTTTTATTTAAACTTACATGGTTCCTCCTGGAAGAAATGTACAGGAAGAGGGCTTAATCATCTTCTCTCCCCCCTTTTTAGTAATTTTAACACCCGAAAAGTTGAGAAATGAGAAACTACTAGTCAAAGAGGTTATTGTACTCAAAATCTGGTCAAAATTGTTGGTAAATTTTAGATTTTGTACCCCTAGTACAATACAGTGCAGAAATACCCCTGTATTCGTATAACATTCTTCTGTACCTTATTTTTCGTGCTTTTACTCTCATCACATTTAAATAATTATTAAATCCGATCCCCATTTTTTTCATATAATTTTAGAAGACGTCAGACTAAATGTGTAATACGGATTCAACTGTAGTAGGAACCTAGACGTAAAGACCGCATCATCTTTTATACAACAAGCTATTAATATTAAACCTGCACAGTGCACTCTATGATCTGCTGCATTCCAACCTGCATGCATCTTTTCACGTGGGACACAGGTGAATTCTCAAGACAATGAGGAGTAGTTTATACTTGTGTAGGTGCCAATGGTTTTAGTTCCTCTGACGCAGTCTTATACCAAATGGTGTGGCTTTCCAGATTAGAGAATTGGTTTTCTGAACTATTTTGGGGTATCAAGAAAAATAATCAACAAATATTGATATCAAACAACATTAAAAGCCAGTAGAGGAAGTACAATAATAATTAATAATATTGTCCAATTACATAGATATACTAATAAATAAAGGAATTCACCAATCAGAATCATTACAACTTCCTGAACCAGGAATTAACGTATTGTACATTTTTTTCTTTTTCCTTTACGGATTACTGATGTCGGGTTTCCAATAGTCCTTTATTTGCAATAATTTTGGGCTCTTTAACCACTGAAGTTATTTTGTCTTTGTAGAAATGATTTATGAAAATACACTCGAAAGATGCAAGTATATTGATTTAAATTTTGTTAGAGATATGATTTTTTTTTGTTGAGAAACAATATTAATATTTTCTAATATTTCTTTCTATATTGATCCTCAGCCCAACTTCCTCTCATTTATTATTGTAGGCATAGATTTATTTATTTTTTCTTTTACTCAACACTTTTTTTTACCCTGAGGTATTCTAAGAAGAGTTTGTGTGTCGTCGACAGCGTGTGGAGAGTTGCAGGCGCCAATATGCACTTTGAAATCTTTAATAACTTAAACTTTATCCAATATTTTATTTTTATTATTAATTTTTACCGTACAGTAATTTTATGAAATATTCTGGAATTAGTAGTAAATAATTTACTTATAAATCATCCAACTATTTGGTTTGATCTAAAAGATTTTATCGTAACACACAATAAATGACACACGTGTTTATTTAAAAATTATTTACTTTCAGGGACGTAGCGATGGGAGGAGTAGAAGGACATCCCCTCCTATCTCTTCTACCATAATTTAGAACCAAAATAGTTGGATGGAAATATTGAGGTAAAATATTGTACCTCAATGAATTTCAACAATTAATTGCATTAATGTATTGATATTACACAAAATGTAGTACATATAATTTTGAATTAAATAATGTCATTACTTAAAATGTTCTGTCTGAAAATAAAAGCAAAAAAAAACTTAACAAGATTCCAACAGTGAATTGAAAAATTCTAATTCAAAAGAATTGAGAATATTGTTTAATAATTATTTATAAGAAAGATATCATCAATGAAGGGTGTTTTTATTGAAGTGATAACTTCTTAGAGCAATTACGTTTAGGGGACTTTCTTTTTACTATCATCGACTGGTAATTTTAATCAACAAATAATTTTTGGATGATTCATTTCATCTAAATAATTATGAATAAATATTTGCTGATACAGCTGTAAAATTAAAATATTTTATTCAATATTATGAATAGCTGATCGACCTAATATGAATTAGAGATGAAATTGGAAAATTGATGGAATGGAAAATTCAAGAACAAAAAATAGCTATAAAAAATAAATAATTATAAACTATTTTTTGTTTTCTTAACCGCAGCCCTAATCATTTCCTTCTAATTTTATTCAATAATTTACGTGAACCAAATTCTCCTGGAATTTTTTATTTTATTTTTTTTTTTTTTTTACAAAAGTTTCAGGGATTTGACCCATCTTCAGATTCAAATCGGATGTTAATCCTTACTTTTCTTTTAATTTATTGATATTAGGTTTAAAACATTGTTAAAATATTCACTAACTTATCAACTTATCTATAATATCAATTTAAAAAAGTATTTTAATACAGCTCGGGTCAGAAATCTAGTAAATATTGTATTATTGGGAAATTCAAGATTTTGACATTCTCAAGAAATGTTTACAGCAATGTCCCTGAGTTACAGTTTTCATAAAAAAAAAGGTTTAATGAAGCATGTTATGGATTTAGTACAATTTTTAGAAGTCAGCTTTTTACATAAAGACAGATAAAAACTACATTAGATTACAATTTTCATTTTTTTTTTTTTTAATTTACCTATTTTTTAATTTTGATCAAATATTCAATAAATATTTTATTTATACCACCCTAAACCATTTAAGAAATCTATACCTGCATTTTCAAAATAAAAAAAAAAATTAAAATCTATACTGCTACAACACTTGCAGGGTTAAGGGTGCATTACTTTGTAAGGAAATATGGTTACAATAATCACGCTTTACTGCCAGATTTTTACCCAACTAAGGGTACTCAATTTATGAGGCTGGGTGGACCTCAAGAGAGCTCCAGAACCCACCGGGTTGACTCACAGCTACATTGTAACAGAAAAAAATTGTCTGCTCGCACATACAAAATACTTTTATTTAAATCACGCAGATTCAGATTAATTTTATTGGAATAGACGCCACTAAAAGGTACTTATATAACGTATAAGTCATAATTGCAAGTAAAAACTGAAAATAGAAAAATTGTCTTCTTAATCATATTATTGTATCCACGATCATGTTCAAAAATAATGTAAATGCATATTTCATAATTTCGAGCAAAAAATTACTTGATATAAGACCGCATACAATAATTCTTAGTAAGATGATCCTCTTTGAATTGTTTGCGGATCGTTTATTTTTTATATTACTTAAGCATCTGTGTAATCAAGTTTAGAATTTTTCTCATCGGTAATACAGATTTGAAATCAGTACTTACAATATCTATAATGGTTGACCTGACCTGGATGGTTGATCATTGGTATACATCATCTCTAACTACCAATAAAAGTATCAATTCGACTGATCTTTAAAATGTTTATTCGATTAAATTATTTAACTACCTAAAATATGTAAATACGAAATTTATCCTTGACTGAAGGATATATATGTATATACACACAGATCGATAATTCCTCGAGTTCATATACAAATGGAAAACTGAGGACAGAAGGAGACAGGAGAGCTGCAGAGAAACCTCCAATGAAGAGGCAGAAAGCTGATACCGTGGACACCTGTTGCATCCCTTTGGATAATATAATCAATTCAAAATCATTTTAAACACAACTGTTTAAATAGAGACTCATCTTTTATACTTAATGTAGTTTACCGACATTATCCTATCGTAAATTTTTTTTTTATTCAGTAAAACAATTACCACTACTAGTTTAAATGCGGTTTGGTTTTAAAGTTAATGATTTAATGATCAGTAGGCATTTAATTTATAAACGAACCGGAGATACACTTTAATGAACAAATACTTAAAATAATGGCTAAGTATTAATTAATTTTTACATTTAATATTAAATCTTAAATCTCAATTAAACAGAAATGTTTAATTAATTGTATATTTTTTTTAAATTGAAATTTATTACTGGCACACACAAACATACTCAGACATGCAAAATTATTTGCAACTGGAGTATTTGAACTCTGCAGGAGGCCTTGAAGACAGCTTATAAAATTTCAACCGCTTTTTATTTCCATTTATATATACATTGAATATATAGTAAGGGTATGTATTGCGATCGTGAAAAATTTCTAATTCCAGTTTTCGAGTTTTGAGGTCCTTGAGTCCAAAAAACCTAGTACAGCGAAATGTACGTGAGTGCGTTCGCTTATTAATAATCTAATAATGTTATAAATAAAATAAATATAGAATAAAAATGTTCCAAATATCAAATAATAATCACGTATGTCTGTTTAACCAGAAGTTAATCTATAACTTATTCATATTACGAAAACAATTATTTTTATATTATTTCGTCCTCAGTGTCAGTCCGTCAGTTCTTTATTAATGGTATCAGAACAGCTACGCTGTTATTGTTGGCCCACGAGCTCGCAGAATATCACTGGAAAAGCAAATATTGCTTAGAATGCTAACACCGACTTTTAAAACAATGCATGACCTTGCAACTGCTTGGACCAAACAATAGTGATCCGTTGGCAATTCTTAAAAGGGCGCAGGAGAAGCACGTTTATATCTACCAGCTTCTTTTCTTAGCAATATAATTTAGTATCGATAAAGAAGATATCTCTAGTATAGGTTCTAGAATCGAGATTGATTATAAATCCGCATTACTATAATATTGGCATCTATATAATAAAAACGATAAATAACGACAAAAAAATAAAATATAAATGATTTAAGGCGATTTAGAAACGCATTACAAAAGTGAGGGGTCGATATCCTGGAACTGTCGCGAATCGGGAACCCACGATCCATATCGTGGCTGTCGATCTGACAGGAACTGCGCCGTGCACGTGTCAGCAGGATACCTCTAAGTCAAGTAAGCTTATCTTGAGGTAGCCCTAACTGAAATGCGTATTTACTTTCACATATTTATTGGAAGATCGAAAAAGTATTTAGGGTTAATAAAAAATATTTTCTGTATTCTTAAGCTGGATACACTCGTTTATCACTTGCCTCAAAACCAAAACACCTACATACATATCAAAATCCACGTCCGTGTGTATTCCAGAGAAGCAAGCACACCGGATTTCGAACTAAAGTTCGATATTATCTTAAATTTAAATTAGTTTATCATTAAAAAAATCAAAATGCAAAATCAAAAATAAAAGTGAATTCCACAAAATAAGATGATAAAAATTCGTAGGAATGTAACAATTCAACTTTTGTTCTTTTATATACATCAAATGCTTGTTTATTTAATTACCGAAATATTTTATGTTTTAATAAATTAACTCCAATGTCAAATAAAGGAGCAATCAACAATGTTGTGAACTTGGGTTTTATAACTGTAGGATATGACTATAATTTTCTTTTTCTTTTCGCAACAACTCTAGGCTCTATCTGTATCTGATAGTATTATTGAAAAATACCGCGGCTTGGATGTATGTTATGAAACAAAAATTCTTGAATCAATTATGGATATAATCTATAAAACACAACATCAAAAAAAAAATCAATAAATTTAATTGGGAATATTTTAAAGAATTTATTCATAACCAATTGTTAGAATTTAAAACGTTATAATCTTAACCCTTTCAGAGCCGGGCGAAAATAACTGAACTAAATTCATGATTTTACTAGGGTTTGGAAAAACGCTCATAAGCCAGTATTTACATAATTTAAACATTTTTTACTAAGGACGAAATAGAGAATTAAACCATGACACTAATTTCCCTATATTTATTGATAATTATATCGATAGCAAACGGATAGCCCCCCTTAAGGACTTCAATGGTCCTTAAAGAAACGTTTATATACATGTTTATAAAGAAAAATGTAAATATTGCTATTATTAATGTATATATGTATATAAATAAAGGCTATATTATATTATTATATAGATAACAAAGGTATAATTGATCATAAAGAATATTAAAATGAGTTCTCTGTTACAAAACGTAGCTGCACATACGAAAAGTCATATTTTCATTATAATTTTATATAGACCATTTAATACAAACTATATACTTTACATTTCCAATATATAATATTGCATAGCAAAAATAAAGAATAACTTCAAGGTACATGGTAAGCACCAGACGAGACCATATCTTCCGAAACAACGTTTTTTCTATTTTGTTATTGAAAAACTATTTTTTTAAATTCTCTCGTAATTAAATTAGACCATTTATAACGTGTTATAAATTTATTTTGAAATAGAGTTCTCTCGCAATGCGAATAGTAAAGCAGTACAAGGTGCAAGCCGATATATCGCTAGTCCAGCAATGACCGATATATCGCTCTCCGCCACTAAACGGGTTAAAGTTATAAATTAGAGATTCCAAAAGGTAAAGTGAATTCTATTAAACTCGGATAGCACAAAAATCTATCTGTCGCTAGTTCTCAAATGATACCAAACCAAATATACACAGTACTCGTCCTGATGCCCTTTGATTAAAGCACAAAAACTACACTAGAGCTGTTCGGCCATAACCAGCCAGTCCAAACGCTTGCGCATCTGAAACATGCCACAGTTTCACAAATGTATAGACGCACCTTGAATATGACGAATTCAATCAAGTCTTGACGGTTTTGTAATCCGCTCATTAAAGCACAAAGGAGTTTCGTAGGAGACTCAATGTAGGA
This sequence comes from Halyomorpha halys, assembly GCF_000696795.3. Lineage (NCBI taxonomy): Eukaryota > Metazoa > Arthropoda > Insecta > Hemiptera > Pentatomidae > Halyomorpha > Halyomorpha halys. The sequence continues at coordinate 46,579 of NW_027114640.1, forward strand.
AGGACGAATGCACTGAAGCGCGAAGAGGCTCATTGAAGAAAGTTTATATCGTTATCCTGCCTAAGGATTATCGAGTCCTTAGCAACATGTATATATTAGGATGTACTGAATGCAGGTGTCCTTGTATTGTGCAATGGCCGAGGTCTCGCCTCATGTTGATGGATAAGGTATGTTCAGGTTCTGAGGTCGTCGAGATGAACCTCCGATGGGATGTCAGTAGTCGTCACTTTTTCAGGGTGTCGAATTGAATATTATACGGAGTAAACGTTCGTATAAGAATTAGCTTAAACTTTATTTCCGCAGGCAGCTTAGTCAGGTGTAGAGACAGTAATACATTATTTTTACAAAATCACTTGAGTAGTTATTGTTATGTTAGTGGTGCTATAATTATTAAGTAAAGTGTTTATAATAACAGTAGTAAAACTAGGAATTTTTTTTTATTATAAAAAAATAGAATAACATCGGGCAAGAATGTGTCAAGCCATAATTTTGCCCAAAATGCTCCTTTGTTGTCTTTAGATTTTTTTTGCGTTCCAAGTTTCCCTCTGATTATTTTTGGTAATATGATCTCTTGAAAATGCCATCTAAAACGTCGTTCTAAATTGACCTATACCTTTTTTATAGGTAAGATAGGGAATTGGAGGGTGGTGATATTATTTTTCTAGTCACTTTGTCATTGTTTCCTTTTTTTTCTTAAACTTTAAGGGTGTATACAAACGCTTTATAATTAATAATAATGTTGAGCTATTAACATGATTATCTAAATTTAACAATTTTTATACGTTC
>NW_027114640.1:47684-71141 GCF_000696795.3 Halyomorpha halys
ATTTTTTTTTTATCTTTTATATTTTTTTCAACATATCATTTAATTTATATACATATATAGATGTGAATGAGTTCTCTTAGCTCTATCACTAATGTCTGAATTATATGACAGAATATAATATTACACAATAAGATAAAATTTAAAAATTCGGCACTGGCAGCTTGTTAACCGTCTGTAATAAATTTATAAAATATAATAATAATAATTATGGGTGTCCTTACTAGGTCCAGTATTAACTGGATTCAATAGGTATAAAATTAATTGTCATAGTATTTTCCCCAACTGCTTTCCAATTTAATTCGTGGCATAGAATTCCAAAAACTAAGTCCATTATTTATATTTTTTATTTTTTACAGTTGATTTAAAAAATAGTTATGAGGTAAATGGACTTTGTTCTAAAAGGAGTAAAAGCAATTTTAGATCTCTAATCCTCAACGATTTCTTTGAAATATTTAAATTTCATAAATACTGATTGTTCGTTTGGGTCATGAGTTATTTCTTGATAACTTTAAAATCCTGTCGATGAAAGCTACTCGTTGTAGTAACAATGAATTATGCATTTATATTCCTTCTTCATTCCGAGTGGACGAAAAAACTAAAAGAGAAACAAGAACTAGAATCGGTGGTGTCGCATCCTGCATCCTGATGACCAAGGACCCTTACAGATCCTCAGGATGTGTTCCAAGGATATTTAGAAGATTTTGAACTGTATAGAACTCGATCATTCCTAGTTCTCTAGAACAATATATACATGGAACCTTTTGATTTAGAACGCATTATTATTGTTTTATACAGAGAAATGCCAAGGGCGAACATTTTCTGATTCGGCTAGACTAATAATTATCTCAGCGTTCCGAGGACAGAACTCTCCTATCTCAATATCTTGACATTAAATCAAAACAGATCCTAACTTGTGGAAGTAATGAATTGTTTATACGATGAGGTTTTCGAGGAATAAGGAAAAATTGTTCTCTGTACTCAGTATAACATTATTTAATGACATAATTTCCGTGATGCCATAAAAGAGATGATTCTTCAGGAGTGGTTAATTTCGGAATTGGAACTCCATTTTGGGCGAAGATCTACACTTTGTAATGTAAAAATTTATTATTTATTAATGTAAAAAAAAAATACAATTTGTAGCAGATTGTAATATTTAATATTAAAAAAAAAGAAAGATAAAATTACTCCAATAGTCGCCCCTGCTTGTAGCGCGTAAGTAGTCGCACGCACTCTATGAGATGCCTCTTGTATTTGGTATAACTACCAGCTTATTGTAACTACAATTAACGATATATATAACTACTAGCTACATAAAACTCATTAGAGTGATTTAAATATTATAGGAATTATTCAAATTTATTGAAATATAAAATTGTTTATTTATATATTTTTTTTTTGAAGTTGGGGTATTCAAAATCTAATAGGATATCGCTAAAAAGAATAAATTATTATGAAGAGATTCGATAATAACAGACTTCATGACAGAAAAATATAAGATCATAAAAATGTAGACTAATCGTACACAAGTCATCTCTCAGAGGGAGAATTATGTCAATTTAAATTTTCAAATAGGATGGAATTGAAAAATAAAATAAAGATTTAGAAGTTGGGAAGGTTTTCAATAATCAGTTACCTCACAGCAAAGGCTGAAATCGTAACTGCATCGATAGCATTTTACAAAGGGTAATAAAACGCAATATTTATAGACTTTTACGTAAACGTTTCTATGATAAGATAGTTATTCTCTATTGAAGATACAAGTTGCTATTAAATTATTTATGAATTTTATTTGTAATGATGGTCATTATTTTTTAAATACGATAATGTGAATAAAGAAAAAAAAATAGTATTCATGAAATTGAGTCCAAAACGTGAAAGCCATTTTAAGCAAAAAAAAAAAAATATAAGAAGATGGTCAGGGTTGCGGTCAAAAAAATATGAACAAATAATTTAAAACTATTTTAATATCCTACGTTTCGCCCAAAAGGGCTTCATCAGGGCTTTTTAAAGCGAACGGTTGAGCCAAAACATTAAAATAGTTTCAAACTATTTGTTCTTCTTTTTTTGACCGCAACCCTGACCATCGTCTTATATTTAAATCTTTAAGGTCAACTATATAGTTTATACATATATAAAAAAAAAAATACTCACGAATTGCTCGATTACAAATGATTTTCTTCCTTTAATTTAATTTATTTATAAATCTATGCTTTATGTCTCATCTCTTGTTTTCTCTCCTTTTAATTGAAAGAGTTCGGGAAATCCCCAATTTTGAAGACAATAGGAATTGTGTGAAATATGCTCTTTGTTTTTCTACAAAGCTATTTATTGTGTTACATTTTATAAAACCACAACCATTCAACATATATTTAACTAATGAAATATAATCGAATAAACTAATTAAATAAAGTTTCGAAACAATTGGTTTGCCATATTGCTTCATGTCATTCAATTATACATAACAGAGAAATTAATTAACTTTTCAAAAACAATTATATTTTCCTTTGATGACCTAAAGTAACTCAACATGATTCGAAACGTCACAGCAACCCACTTAAATGTGCACTTTTTAAATAAATCAAAAATTATGAATAAATAAATAAGTAAATGATTATAAAATAATATTATAGTTATTCGAAAGAGAACAAAGCGGTGATGTAAAAGAAAGAAAAGAAGGAGATAATAGAGTGTGGGTGTGAAACAATACGAACAATTTAATGCCCTTCAGCGGTCGACACGTGTTAACCTAATTCCACCTTCACAGTCACTGTAATATGCATTGTCTATATCTCCCAGTCAATATAATTTATATCTCATAAAGTTATAACATAAATAATAACTTTAAAAAACGAACCCAAAATAAGCGAAATTTATATTAAACAAATACAAATTTGAATTTAGTATAATTTTCATAAGTTTCAAAAACAGTTACTTTGAGTTCCAAAACAGCTTTTTAATTTCCGGTCCTCATTGATCTGATTTTGCCTCAGTACTTAAATAATTATTAATAGTTTTCTCTAGCTCAAATATGTATATAAAAATGTATATTTTATTACATAGGCAGGGAAAAGCTCAGGAGTAAGGCACTGTGCCACACCAAGGGTTCGAATCCTGCAGCAGATAATTATTTTCTGCTTCACTGTAGCTCTGAATCAGCCTTGTGGTTTCGATAGCCTTCCAGATTCCACCCAACCTCATAAAGTGGATACTATTAATTGAATAAAAGTCTAGCGGTCGAGTGATTCTGAAAAAATCACCTCCTTGTAAAATCGTTGGTCTAGGTCTTCCTTGCAAAGTACTTCATCATGACTCTTCCTGGGCCGTTGCATTACAGATTGATCAAATCTTTTTTACCTCTTCTAGCCCCACCCGTTACAAAGCTCCTGGACCCAATAGTCAAAATAATACTTTTCACATTATATTTTTCGAAAAGGAACTTAAAATTGACGTTGAGAATGCACATCAACTACTTATTTTATAACTAATTTACATAGATCATTAAATCTATAGATTAAACTACACATTGTCCTACATTAAGCCGCTGAGCTTGACAAAGAGGAAATATTTTCTCTATTCTACTGTATTCCTTTTTTCTTCCTACGAACCTTGAAGTTTTCCTAAAAAGGAAAATTCCTCCACAAAATGAAGGAGTTTTTCCAAAGCATTTTTGTGCACTGAAGCATGCTTTCGAATTTTGGTACTCGAAGTAGTTCATTGCGATTCGATTTAATAACTTGTGTAATAAATATAACAAGAAGCTTGTATAATAATACCATAATAGATAACTGACAAAGTACTGAAAAATGTGACAGAGCATGTTTACACAGTTCGATTTGGTGAAGGAATGAAATAACGGATGAGTAATTACAAAAACAACCATTGCCACCAATGACAAATAACAAATATAAAATAGGAAATATGAAAGTTTATTAGTTATATGTAAGGTTGAAGTTATCAAGATATACAATATGTTGCGACAGCTCACTGTCAAGGAATCCACACATGACAGTTAGTTATCAAATATTCGAAGTTCTGCCAAATATCTAGCAAATCCTGATAGTAAGACAGTACTACCAGAACTAATATGGTGGGTGCGACAGTTGTGAAAGGAATTTTAGATTGAATTGGAGTCCTTTAAATTTAAAAGTTGATTAATAGAATTTATCTCGTTATCATGTCAGTGACAGTTTTATCTCAGGCTGCCAGTCGACATCAACTCACCGATATTTCTCCATTAAGGCGAAAAAATTCGAGATGGACGCGAAGATAGCCCGCATGCGAACATCGCGGCCTGCTATCTTTCACTCTTGGACAAACATTAAAAACAAAACTGCGTAATAAATAACAGCCATTATCTAATTTGTCAACGTTACGACACATCATTAAATCGGCGGTGTTTTCTTTATGCTTATGCTAACTTCTCCGGAGCACGCCATGAGACTGACTTGCGATGCCACTAGGTTTAATGTCGTAGAGATGTGCTCGACGATAAGAATTTGCTAACGTTTTCTTTTGCTATGTCAACTTTGTCGTCAGTAGAGCAAACATTGTAAACCCGAAGGAACGAGGCGGCTTCGACCTTGAATTAGGATTTTAACTGCAATATTATTTTTGCGATAACGTTCTTCGAAAATATATTTAACTACAAGAATTAAGAAACAAGTATGAGTGATCTCACAAATAAATAAATGGTTTTAAAAATATTCAAAATTTGAGGTGCCATTGTTTCTAAAGTACATGTATTTACTTTCCATAAAAAAAACTTTTTTTTGGACAAACAAATTATTTAAAAAATATATAAATAAATAAAAAGTATTTATTGTCATAGTCCATAAATGAATTTTATGAATTAGATAATATATTTAAAAACAAACAACGAATCGGTCAACTAATAAGTTTGTGAAACTCAGTCCAAACTTTGCTTCTAACAGTTCTGTCATTATGGTTCTGTACACCACTCTCACTTCAACTGTTATACCATATATTACTAGTAAAATATTATACATATTTTATTATCGATTACTATTTCCGTTTTTATCAGTTGTCGAAACAGCAAAACGAACTTAATTATATATATCCATAGATTATTTGTAACTGGTCCGAGTACGTGAAGTATCGTAAAAATTATATAAAAACTAAAATATTGGGAAGTGGCAGTAAAAATGGCTGACATGACTTCATAATATCATTACACAAATATAATGGTTCATGTTTCACTGATTCACTAAAAAGAGCTAACCTAAAGCTGTAACTTCACGTACTTAACAAAGTGGAGAGAATAAATTAATGTCTTAAAATATTTTTCAGTGTTCCTTTAATCGTGTAGTTTTAGGCATTTCCTTTTAATCTGCTGGATGTGTTATATGTTAAACCTTATACTTTTTAATATTGAAGATAACAAAGAAGCCTTATTTTGGAAAAAAATATGAATAATTTTAAATGTAATTAAAGAACAGTAATATTCGATTTAGATTTTCCATACTACGAACGATTCCCATTCCATTTTAAATTCATCGAACATGGACGATTCTATAAATCTCAAGGACTCCAATCGGATTCTTTTTTATTCTTTGACTGGTGGAGAAGCGAAGAGGGAGCACATACCATTGGTGACTTGACGAGTCATCGCCCTCCTCTTGCCCAATCAGAACCAGACCTCAATCACTTAATGCCTAAGAGAACAATAGCTGTGACCAATCATAATGAAGGTTAGCCTAAGAGCTCCTCCGGTCTCCGTCTACACGTGTTAAGCCTCATGTACGTTTCGAAACAGACTGCTAACTATTGCATTAAGGATAATCTAGCTCCTTGCCGGGTGATCTATAGTAGAAAAGGTGGCGTCAACGTTCGCGAATGAACCAGTCGGAATATAATTGAAGGCTTTGGGGCACGAAAGATACTTGGTCTGCATTTATCATAATAATTACATTTATTTATATACAAATACGACAAGCATCGAAAAAATATGACAAATACTACAAAAATAATGAATTTATTCATCTACTGGAGGTCGACTCAAAACAACAATTCTTATTTAAAAAAAAATAAAACATAAGACAGGGTATTATAAAGTTAAATTTATATATATATAGCCCAAATTACTGAACTTAAAATGAGTTAAATACCAGACACTGTACAATTGAATCAGCATATACCTAATTTTTATTAAAGGAAGTATTCAACTAAAAAAAAAATAATAAAAATATCTAAAAATTAATTATAAAAGTGTATTATAATAGAAATGACATAATGAAATAATAGAAAGTGTATTATAAAAGTATACTATAATAGTGTATATATTGATTTTTGACCTCATTTTTATTTATTTTATATATAAATATTTCTTTGTAATTCTACATTTTCCCCGAAACCATTATTAATTATATTATTACATGCAACATTATTTCATTAAATAAATTGTAATTACCGGATAAATTTGTAAATATGTTGTGTTGTCATAGTCTATGGAAGGATGTTTACAACTTTTAAAGTTGCAAAAAAAAACATAGACTGTAAAGTTTCTATTTTTACTTAATTACAAAACACTCAGATAATAGAAACATTTATGAGTTCTTCAGTGATACTTCAAAAGTTCAAAAAAATCATTAGCTTCAAGTAAGTCTAAAAAGATACATTTATCAAGCAGCAACTCGTCATTTTCTAAAAAATTATTTACAAATGCTTCAACTCATAAGCTGTTGAATGAAGTTCGTTTGATTTAATTGATGATTTTTTTTTCTGTAATATTTATTATTTTATTTTATTTTGCAATACGGTAGAATTAGCGACTAATGCTTTAGGATCAACTGACCCAGTGACAATTAACCGGAACACCTGGATGGCTGATACGGCAGATACGAGCCAAAATCGATAGTGAAAAACAAAGAAGGGATCGATATGATCGCAGCTGCTCCAAAATGGCGCAAACTGGAGCAGTATCGTCCCTCAAGCGGTCTTTTCTTAGATCTCGAAACTATTACATTCTATTTATAAAGATGGTGGCAGCGCAAATGCCAAATAGATCCAAACAAATTTCAGTTTACAAATAAAAGTCGTTCATCACGCTCCTGAGTCATGTCTTTTCTATTTCTATCCTCTTTGGCTAAATCCGTCCTCTGGGTCGGTCGAAATAATCCAGCTAAAACCCTAAAGGTGCTTCAAAACATTTGCCATTCTATGGCAAATTCCCACATGGGTAAGCGTATGGATGAGTTATTTGGATGGACTGGTACAAGTTGGCCTAAATACTTGGTCGGTATGCTAAGTGTCGCTTTGTGAGCACTGATCAAGGAGTGTTTGCTTTCTGCTTAATGAGCGTTGTTTAAGTGTATTCTTCAACAGAGAAATGTTACAGCTCTCTGTGCCTTAATACTATATATTAAAGAATTATTTCAACTTTCAATTTAATAATTATCTCTAATAAAAATTCTTTATATTTAAATTATATCGATAGGGAATAAATAAGTTATTTTAAATCTTGGCAACTAACATTTTTATTTCATATAGGGAAAATGTATATAAATATTTTATGTCTGTAATTAATTTTAAAAAATTCTAGAATGGAAGTTGAATTTAAAGGTTTTTAGTACCATCGCATTTTTTTATTGTTTACATCTTCTTTGAGATGCACTTTATGTATCATTTTAGCTTTTTTTTTTTTAAAATGATGAAATATACGAGACAGGTCCGACGTCCATGAGGAACATACAAACCAGTGAACACCATAAGTTGTAACTTTCTTTTTTCAATAAGCATTTGTAAGTATTTGCGATTAGCGACAAGTGGCAAATATGTGGATTCGGCTCAATACTCAAGGCAAGAGTCTGTCCTCATCCCGGGATAAGCAGGTCTTCAAGATTTAACTTTATAAGGAGGATCATTCCTTTCTCGAAACTCCATCTTGAACTGGATGTAAGGTTACACAAGTGCTAAATAAATTGAAACAAAGCTAAAGTTCAAAGCCAAAAGATTGGCAAAGATAGGTTGCCTTTCCTCTGACCCACTCACCTCGCCCGTTGCGAGATCCAGTTTGATGTCCTCGAAATTCTTTGCCATCTGTGGCAGCTTCTCTTCCAGTTCTTTGCAATTAACTTCAAACCTTCGAATCTTTTCACCTCTAAGGTGTAGTTTAACGATAGGTCGGCCACCACTGAATGATATAAAATAATCCATATTATCAATACAGGCGTTAAAGCTTAGGTCACGAATAATGAATAAAATTTAAAAAAGAATCACGTATTTTTAAGGGTAATAATATAAAGTTAAATCTTGATATATTATAGATACATATGTCAAACACTTCCATATTCCATAGATATCTATTTTCTTCGGATTGTTGGTCCTTTAAATTTCCAAGTTGAAATAGTTTCGGCTAATCCTTTGTAAAAACTACAAATTCATTTCTTTTTTTGTAGATATGTTTGGATTTTACACAATTAGTAATGTGTCAGGTACCTGAAAATATCGATTTTTCATCAAAATTAATTTTTCCAAACCCGGTAAATTACAATTATTTAATTTATTTTCAAACGAATCATAGCCATAACGCCAACAATTATTTTATTATATAATGTAAAAGTCAAGGAAGACTTGATTAGTAATTATTATATTTAATGTCGTCTATCCATGTTGATAAAATGGTATAGGGAAACGTTTTTTTTTTAATTTTATATATTTTTTGTAGATAATAATGAACTAATATTTTTTTCTTTTTTTTTTGTATTGAAAATATATTTTGCTCGACCAAAGGAGGTAAGAATCACCGCCAGATTTTTTACCAATTAAGAGCACTCACTTAATGAGGCTGGATGGACCGCGTAGGTCTCCTGAAACCACAGAATTGACTCACGGGCTACAGTAGCAGAATATTATGAGTCACAGCACGGTGGTAGTAGCACAGTGCCGAACACTGAACTATCCCCTCAATTATTTATTTTCAAGCTCCCTGCTAATTATATATTTTATATATCCGTATAACCCATATAATTTTTGGAAACGAAGCTATGTTAAACAACGAGTCAAGCATGAATCAATTTTTAATTAATTCTTGAATATAACCATTATTTAAGACGAAATAAAAATATCTTTTTTTCAATGATATGTCTAATTTATACATTTTTTTTAACTCAAAATTAAAAAGACACATTTTTCCGAAGTCTATGTATCAACCTGTATTACAACCCTTCATCATGGCTTGTGTCTGAAGTGACAGATGACAAGAAATCTTTTTATTCACTTCAATAGGGTCCGCTGATATTTTGATATGAAATCCTTTTTCCTTTTGAAGTTATTTTTATTTGATGTTATAGGAAGGTCCTTAATTTTATAAAAATATATTTGTATTCTTATTACTATTGAAAATAATACTATAGAAATGAAAAAGAAAATATATATATATATATATATAATGAAAACTCGTCGATATGTATCCATCATGTTTAACAATTGCAAATACTCTAAAAAGTCAGTATGTATTGGTCTTTGATGAGCAGATGGTGATCCATAAGAAACAGGATGATATAGTAAAACTGACAAGCAATGAGCTAGAGAAGAAGACAGAAGATATATACGAAGGTGGCCGAAAGTATCCCAAGCACTGGTCAAACCGGTTGGCTGGGCTGCTCTATATGATCCCACTCTCTTTGGCTACCTTCCCTCTAGTCTTATTATTTATGTATTTATATTATTTCAAATACCATCACATAATAAATGAAATATTATACGATAGCCACTATCTGGATGTAGATCTGATTACTTTGTCATGGACTCTGAAATGATCCTTAAAACAAGTCACACATTATATGGTTTTATTAGGTAAATAATATACTATCAAGCTTAATAATTTCTTGTGTTACTGGTATTTTAATTTTATGAGAGCGGCTTGGGTCAGTGGTGAGGTAGTGTGCTACTAATTCCAAGGACTCGGGTTTGAATCCGGCAATTGATAATTATTTATTCTGTTACTGTAGTCGTGAATCAACCCTGGGGTTCAGCCCTATAAAGTGGGTTACTTTAATTAGGGAAAATCTGGCAGTCGACATGATTTTGACCAAGCCACCTCCTCGCACAACCATTGGTCTAGTAACACTACATTCCAACAAATAACAGTACCTCTAACCCTTCATGGGTTTTAGCAGTACAATTTTATTTTATATTGATTTCAGAGATCATTCGACCACTCATAGAAAAATATCAACGGTGTTTTTAAAAACATTTCTTAAAACATATATTCGTCCGGTAAATTAATGCACAGCCATTGATGAAATGCCGGTTTTATTTGCACAATAAAATTTAATTTCATAAATAATTAATATTTCTTAAGGGGATGATATTGTTCGAAACATGTTCCTCTATGAAGAGGAATGTTGCAAAAGTCAAAAAAGCTTCAAACAACAAACAGATAAGTTATCTGCACATATTTCTTTTTCGTTATCCACATTACAATTAAAATTTCAATAAATATCTGAACACCTAAGCCTATATACTTTGAACAAAATTCTTCTTAAAATGTTTTTGGTGACGTTATACCGTTTTGTGACAATGTAATAGAAACTAAAATCAGTTCATTATTGGAATTATCTCTATTTGTTAAACATTATAATTTAATTTATTTATAATCAAAAGAACAAGAGTAAATTATTTTCGGTAATATACAAATGACGAATTATCGTCATTGGGCTATTAGTATTTGTTTGCTAAAAGATGAATTTACGTCATGCTGATGAATGTGTCTATAAACTTATTCGGAGAAGGGTCGTCATAAGCCAAGAGCTATACGCCCTTTAGAGATGACAATTTATTTTCTCAATACCCTTTACATATCAACAGCATAAAAGTTAAAAATATTATTTTATTTACTATGTCAAAATTAACAAACATAAAAAAAATATTATCATTTACAAGAGATAAATTTCTTGTTCATTTTTGGTTGATGCAAAATCACTTCTTCAAAGTCTATTTATATACATTCAGTGATAAACTTCCCAACCTCGAAGAAATAACATCTCTCAGTTCATCCTTAATTCGTACTGATGTACAGCTCACAGGAGCACGATGGGTCAAGGGTGAAGAAGATACTGAATCAGAAACAAAATACAAAACGTTAATTTAACTTTAATATACTCTTTTAATAATTTAAGCTTAAGATTTATTTATTCTGAAGACATCTTTATAAAAAAAATTAATAATTTAGATTGGGATTTCACTAGGTAATTAAGTGGACATTTTAGTTAAATGAAATTTATTAGTACTAAGGTTTCCACCAATTAATTTATTTTCATTATTTATTTTTTTTATATTAGGCCATTCTTGCCCATAACTTATATTTATGACACATTTTTTAACTGATTCCACATCTTGGCCTTCCTCCATTAATTATAAACTGTTGCCATAAATGTATAAAAAATAAAAAATAAATAAAAAAAAATTACTTTCTATGAACACCTTATAACTTCATTCGAATATTTAAATAAGTATTCTAATTCTGAAATCATTTATAATTTTAAAATAGTTATATTAGTTTTGTTTATGAACGACTGATCGTTCTAAAATCGTATAGTAGACTAAAATAGGTTGCAGACAGTAATATCCCCCCAAAACCCAACAGCGGGACCACGGCGTCACTGTTTCCATGACAACCGACCTTATCTCCCTTATCAATGGAGCCTGTGCTTCATTAAATGGAAATTTTTCGGTCAATACAAGTCCCTTAATAAACTGTCTCAGGGCCCCCGTCAAGTCAAATTGCATTCCTACTCTTCTAGTCATCTTCAGTAATTGCTATCTTGTTGTCTCTATTAATCTTATATAGGTATATTTATGTACAATTTTACATATAATTGTGAATTGTAATTTATTTCTATATCATTACTTAGAATTGATAGAAATAAATTAATTATTTCACTTTATGTTAATTATCTATGACCAATGCCATACACAAAAATAACCCCAAATGAATAAGTTATGTTTTTATTTTATTTTTAAAGTCGATTGAACATATCCTATTAATAAGTTAATAATACAACGTGAGATGATTCTACTGCCCCATGTACGAATAAGAAAACAAATACCTAATAAAAATAAATAACCAATTATTCTACAATATTGATTATAGTTGAAACCTTAAAAAAATACTAAGTATATGTATTTTTAACTATAAAAAAATAAATAAATTAAAGAGGTACAATTAATTTGAATTATAAATTATAATAGATAAGTTGTTTTTCTTTCTTTTACCGAAATAAGGCTCCTGCCTAGACCATGGTTCTTGCTACTCGTCCTCAAATCTTTTGTACGCCAATTTTTGCACGAGGGGGGCTTATCATCGCACAGTTTAAAAAATCTAGATTATAATTAAGAAACTATTTGAGTACCCTTTTTTGACTATCTTCTATAATTCTTCATTAGTACTATATATTGTATTGTATAAATAATAATTATTTATGACGATTGCATATCGCTGGCACAAACCAAAAGTGGCGAATTTGCAAATTGTGCTGTCGTGGATTTTGTTACATTTAAACGTAGTTTTCTACTCTATTCGTGATGCCAAAAAGACCTAACTGAACATGATATCATTTAATTAAAGGAATAAACAGATCAATAGGATTGTACCGAATTCAGAAATTAGAAAACTGCCTTATATCGGTAACCATGTTTTTATGGATCGAAAACTTTTTGATACACCACTATGGTATCGCATCGATGACAATATATGAATAATAATAATACCGCATTATAACTATAACTATGAATTATATATAATAATTATGATATTTATTATCGATACTGAGTTATGACAAAAGTAGGCTTAGGACGAAACACGTAACTTGTGCTTGTTGAATCGATCTGTTTTAACTACTAGATAACTTCTGACTGATTTGCTCTCTTGATTTTCGATATCGATACTGGAACCCCGACTTCTTGCAGGGGACGAGATCACGTTTGAGAGTCACGTGAGACAGCTAGGGGTCACGTGATGCAATCGATATGCCACCTAAGGGGGAGGAGGAGGGCACGCAGAGCCAATGTGTCCAAATCTGTTTGTGGGTGCGAGCAATTGAGCGCATTACACAGAGTGGTCGCGGCCACTACAATGGTGTAAATTATGACATTAGCTGTCGTGATAGTACTATAGTTAGGTTTAATTAGATAGCGGTTTTACTAACAGACATATGCACATCTGCTACTGCTAACTGCACATGTAGACATTTTGACGAAGTTTATAACCCCAACATTACATATAATTTGTATGGTGGCAGTAGTTGGTTCACTTGAGGATCAGTTTGAATCATTCATTCGCATAGTTGAACTAATAGCAAGCTTAGATTCACGATCAGTGTGTAAACAACCACTGTAATACTTTCTCACTGTTGCAAGATAGATAGTCTCGTGGAAACGGGCTTTAAGTCATCATTAAGGCTAGATTTGAAAAAAAAGAAGGTTTGTTAAAGTGGTAAAAGAAAACATTTTAAATAATATAATTCAAAAACTAATAGAAAATTACATTAGCTTATTTGTAAGATAGTGAAAATCCTCAACGAAACTCAATTAAAAATCATCAAAATCGGTCCAAGTATTGCACTTAGAAATATGTTTATTTTATAAAGATACATCTGCTGTAACATTATAACAGCCCTTCAATAAATGATTAAATTTTCTATAAACATTAACAAGGATCAGATTTCATCCCTGCATAACACAAATACCATCCGTCTGGACTAAAGTTGAAAAGTACATGCTTCTCACACGGACATCAATAAGTGGTCTGCTCGCGTGTCGGACTCATGTATGCCCCAGACGGAAAACTATAAATATTGTGTACTCTAAAATACTTCGAGAAAAAAAAAATTAAAACACTATCACTTTCTTTTATTGTATTATAAGGAAACTAGGAGTCGATATAAAATATGTTACCGTGTACCTTGGTTAGCTATGTGATGGACAACAATCGGTTTATTATAATTATAACTTTTATTACTGAATATAATTTTTTTATTACATAAGTGAGTTAAACTTTCAGGGATCAGAAAATATGTTCTACTTATAAATATATGTATAATTTATAATATAATTCTTTAAAAACTCTATGTAATAGGGTCTACTTTATTGATTTTACGACAAATTATGATTTACAAAGATAAAGCTCTATTTACTCAGTTAAATAAGATATGTTACAAAACGGTTGGAATATAGTTGGCCACAAAGATATAGATTACAGAATCTGTTTTGTAGTGATAGTGATGTAAAGAACCACAAAGCAATCAATCAAGACAATACCAGTTTGACGTTTACGACAGTATCGAAATATTTCACAATTTTCCTCATGCCAATTACCTTAACTGAAATTTACCTGTTGTTCAATTTCATATCATCCCGAGATAGATTGCTTTTTATTACCTTTTATCTTTTTCTTTTGTAGAAATAAACCAATGTACGTCATATAAACGTAATCTTCGAGGTATTTAAGGAACGAAACAACCTATAGGAAACTTTGTAAATCTCGTTATATTCCGCCATCACCCAGATATACTTCGTTAATTTTTCACTGAGTCTCATTTATTACCAAAATTGAACTTACTAAAACTTTAATCGATACGTTTTATAACACAGAACAGTACAAATTCCCTAATAATTTTAATGTATTTTTTATTTTAAAAAATCAAAATTATTATTATGTATTTTGAATTTGTCTCCTCCTCAAGGTCCCATCCTCTACACCGTCTATACAGCTGACATTCCAACCAATCCTAACACTATCCTAACCACGTATGCCGATGACACATGTGTGCTCGCTGTTAATAATAACCCATTAATCGTATCCCAAAATCTCCAATCCCCTATCACAGCCCTCTAAGAATGGTGTCGTAATTGGAGGATTAAGATAAATTCAAACAAATCCCATCAAATCACCTTAACCCTTCGTCGTAAACCTACTGACTGCCCTACAGTTTCATTTAATGATGTTGCTCTTACCCCTGTCGAATAGATCCGATTTTGACTATTACTGCACTTACTAGACAAATGGTCTAAACTTCCAACACATTACAAAAGACTGATCTACATGACTGTAATAAGGCCAATCTAGACATATGGAGTTGAGCTTTGGGACTCCACTAAACCTTCGAATTCCTCTCGTATTCAATGCTTACAATCCAAAATCCTTCGTAAAATCATCAATGCTTCTTACTTTGTCACAAATAAAATTATACATAAAGACCTTAATGTTCTCTATGTAACCGATCTAGCCCGAACCAGATATCACTCCTTCCATTTTAAACTATCTAACAACTCAAACCCCCTAGTTTCTAATATTCCATCCTCTTCCATTCCTGACAATTCTCCGAGGCGCCTGAAAAGAAGATGGCCACGAGATCAGCTAATGTAAAATGTCATTAGAGTGCTATCAAAGGGTAGTTTCTCTACATGCCTGTAACACTCCAACTTAACTTAGATCAGATTTACTAAATGTATTATAATGTACGGTTGTAAATAGCAATAAGTAAATATTTAAAAAAAAAAAAGGATTTGTCTGCAATAGTGCAAAATATGTTTTCCAACAGATTTGGATTGGCAAAGAAGTAAACTCTAGTTCCATTTTGGAGTGCTATGGACTGTACAATTCCGTTATAGACATTTGATATTGGTTCCGTGATACAAGAACCTTGCGGTTTATAAGAGACCTAGGAACGGTCTAAGTTTTTTTGCATTCTTCGATCTTGCCATGTTTTTATTCTAGTTTTAGCTTCCTTAACGAATTTTACATATGTTAGATATTTTACAAATATCAAATTTCATAACAGGTTTTTTTACCATAATTTTTTTTTTTTGTCAATCATTTTCTTATATTTGGTTTACCAGATAAAAACCAGGAAATTCAAGGAGCCCATTCCTCTCAATTGGAATAAAAATGTCGCAATCAACCATCATCCAAATTTTGACTGTCTCTTGGACAAATATATTTAAATATTCTTTTCTCCGCTTATCCAATGTCAATACAATCTTTTTTTCATAAAATCTTATTATACCATTGGAAAAAGTGGTAACCTTACCATCAGAAATTGTTTCACATAAACATTATACATAAAAATAAACCGAAACATCGATGTTCACAATTTGCATACACAAAATTATCCAGTAAAAAACTATATAAGATTTTACTACACCCCGTAATTCCTTATTTAATAATGCTCTTAAGGAATTATAGGAATTTCTTTAGTTATTGTAAAATTCTCGTTTATTGAAGCGGCCTCAACGGTTGACGATTACTTCGTGGTGGACCCACGGTCCCACTGTATATGAATAGTAGATATCATGTGTTGAGTTTGGTTGAATTTCTTGGGCATAACACTTTTCTAGAAGAGTTAATCTTCAAGGATAACTCGTATATTGTTTATAATCAGATTAAGTTAAAGATTATTTTTGTTTGAGATAACAGGGCTCTCCTTAAAGAAAAAAAAAGTCAATGATTAAAAAAAAAAAGAAGTTTAATTTTGTAATGAATCGGATAATTGTTATTGGGATCCTGTAATTTAGATATAACTTCGAACATAGTTTTGGTCTGGTACAGCTTTTATATGAATTTTGATATATATAAAAGTGCGAATCAAACCAGGTCGATGTACATATATTAATATTTTTTCATTATAAATTTATATTTATAAGCTAAATATAGTGAAATCCAAACCTCTCTAAGATAGATATATAGATACATAGATAGATATATAGATATCGAAACACTTGAGCGCCGTTCCTCGAAGCTGTTTTCACAGGGGAAAGGTGAAACGAGCAGATGTTATCGACGACAACCAATGTGCCCTGGATTCTTCTGGTTCTTATGTAAGTTGGATAATGCAAATAGCTTTTTAAGATAGTTTCTCACAGGTTTTGAAAACATGAACATAACATTAGCTTCTAAAGTTTCGATCAGGGTTGGGAAATTTAATTGGATGATATAGTTCGGCTTTTGGAGTCTTGAGTTCAGAACAATATATAATTACATATAATAATATGTAAATAAATTATACGGTTCTAGAACAATGTAACAAATTGCAGTTTCCATAAAAGCTTAGATTCAGATTTCACTAGATTATCTTAGAAATACCTTTGCAGCTATAATTTTAAATTTTCATTATCTTTTAATGTATCTTCTTAATGTAGTCAAACTTAAAAATAAAAATCGTTATGAGTTATAATACATATCTATGTTTCCAAGTAAAGGGGGAAAAATAAGCAGACAGTTTAATTAAAAAGAAGGAATTTTATCAAGATAAATATTTCAAATTAAAATGATTAGTCTCTTAAATCGAAATTGTATAACTAATAAATATGTTTATTTCTTTAAAAAAACGATAAATAATACTTATTAAAATCTGTAATAAATATATTAAAGTTTAAAGTTTTTGGGGATCCCCGAAAACTCATAGCCTCTTGGAATGTATTTTAATTCTCCCACATAGTCCAAGACCCCAAGAGGAGAATAAAGCCAGTTATTTCGCTCTATTGGTTTATTAATTTAATGAAAGCTATAAATAGTTACTATTCACAATTGATAAGTCTGTGATTATAGTTAAACAATCTATATCTTCAAAACTACCAAATGATACATAAAACATCGCATAAAGAAGAATAAATTTGCTAAATGATGAGCCTTTAAAGAGTTATTTACGTTCAATAGTTCTCAAGTTATAATTTTTTTAAAAAGCAATATTTAATAAAAAATTTACTAAAAAATCATAAGACAATTGTCTGACTACTGAATTTTTAGTATATTTTATATCTATTTTTTTATTTGAACAACTAGATAAATCATTTTATTTTAGCAAAAATGAAAACTACTACTCCTACATGGATAAGTGTCTTAAACTATTTTATATTACATTAATATAGCTTTAATTTGAGTGCTGGCAGCAACAATCTTCCCCTCCCCTAATAGAACAGGGACCTATAAGATCTACTCTGTGTGAAAGAATTAAATTGTTATTTGGTAACGTAAATCCAAGATAAATTAATGACTGTTCTCAAGTTCGAGCCACCGAATAAAAAACGGATTATTTTTCAATGGGTTTAATTCAAATAAAAATGTTGAATATGTTATAAAATGATGAAATGATGATGAATATGATGATAATATATAGAATAGTGAGAGATGGGACAGTGGAGTCTAATGATGCAGCTTAAATGCAGTAGAACAATCGCTGCAGAGAGAGCCAAGTGTCAAGAGCCGCTTTCTAATTCTTAAATATGGTATTAATCATAAATGCATCCTTGCACTCGCACATATTATTGTTTTTCGGTTGGCACTAGAGACCATAAAGCGGGATGTGGTCTTCCAAAATATATTTTGTTTGTTGGTTCAAAGATAGGATAACCTAACGTTACTAATATGCTGCAGCGGCATTTTCCCTTAGATCCAGTGTTCATCACTTCCCTATGGTTCAAGAAAAGTGAAAATCGGTCAAGATCCATGAATTATGGCAGTTTAAAGCCAGGAGGTGTACCATGAGCAATATTTTGTTTCCTAAAATAGTCCTGCTGTAGACAACGCCGATTAAGATACGCGAGGTAGGGCCATCTCAATTATGTCCTGTCGCAGGAAGAGGCTTCTAGAAGGTTGATGAACCTCAAAAATCCAGAAGGAAGGGAAAACAGTCTGGTTTTGTAAGTTTTGTAAAGATTGGTAACATTAAATTATCTACTTAACTAATTAAGTATCCTGATGTGTATTACTTTTACAAGAGCCTTCCGAATCTACGAGTACATATAAAATTATATACATATAAAATTATATACATATAAAATTTCGATTTTATATAGAACATTTGTACTCATCAAACTATATCTAACACTTTTATTAAATGTGCGAAAAAATTACCTCTTCGCACATTATAATTATTGAATGCTTATTATAGTTTTTTTTATAATTAAATTAAAAAACGTTAATAACCTAAGAGGCGTTCTTTCTTTAACCTAAATACTACCATATTTCGTATCCGCTATGATCAGTGAGAATTTTAATAGTTTTGTATATTATTACTTTGAAGTCACAGAAAAGCAATGAGTAATTGAACATAAAAACATTACTTGAATTCATTTCTTTTTAAGTTCAATAGATATTCTTCAAACGTCACAATGTATTCTCTCTGATATCTGCACTCCCAAAAGCATTGTCAATAATAAATTAACAAAAATTATAAATTCATATTTTTTCATATTTCTATTTTTACATTAAAATAGTTATTTTTCTAGAAATCAATAACAATTTGAACCTTTTTTTTTCTCCTTACGTTGTCTGAAGAGAGAATTTAATGTTTGAACTTCGACGTTCCAAAACAGTATTTAACGACACTAACAAATAGCAAGGTCGCATGATTGTACATCTCCATTAACATATTGGATGTGAACAATTCTTCAATGTTCGGGAGGGATAGAGGAGATATGTTCGGGCGCCAAAGGTCGCAGCAATTTAGGCGCTCCTGAAGACGGGGCAATATTTCAAAAGAACAACCTTTTGCCTTAAATGGAGGTCTGGAATCACAATACAGCTTGTAGAATTACTATTGTCTGGAGGCGATGCTTGCTCATCTATTTCTAATGTAGCTTAATGGAGGACATCATTCTGACAGGTATTTGATAGGTCCTCACGAAAGGTTCTTAAAAAGGATTGTAGTTGATAAAAAAACAAAAAATAATCTTTTTAAGAAATATTCTCCATTATCCTTCGGCATATATTTATCTCTGTAGTTGGCAGAGAAACATATTTTTTCATTTTGTGTTATGACGCAAATTTCGGTACTAAGATGCAATCTAAAGGCACCGAGTAAACAAAATTGTATTAGAATAGGCTTAGTAAAAGAAGGCATTGCTTATTTTGATGCTGAAGGAAGTATATCATCGGTAAAAAACGAAAGTGGCGTTTCTGCAAATTTTACAGATTTCTAAATCTTGGATTTTGTTGCATTGAATCGTGTTTCCTATTATATTACTGATACAAAAATGACTCCTCAGAATATCTGACACTTATTAAATATACTAAATGAGCAATTGATTTATGATTTATGATCGAAATTTTAAATTAACTGCTACTTTCTAGAAGCAACCATAATTCAAGGGCAATATTGTCAGAAATTTGCATATAAGCCTCTTAGAAACAAATTCGTGGCTCGTGGCACCAATACTCTGGTAGATCACATAACCTCAATAGAATTTTTTATAATATTCAAACACTGTTGTAGTACCTGGGACCTACATCTTTTACTAATTAACAAATTGTATAATTTGAATTGAACTAGAATATAATTTTTAATTAAGTAAAATCATAACTGAAAAATGATTTTAAGATGTAGTTTTGATAAGATTTAATAATTTTACTATTAGTAAAACTACTATTATTATTAGTATATTGATCAGGGTCTAAAATCCTAGATCGTGCTTATTACATAATTATGTAGTAGATTTAAATTGATGACGAAATATTAATCGTAAATTACTATTAGAATTAATAAACTCCTGCTTATTCGTACTATTCCATATTACAAATAATTTGCTGAAATGTTCTAGTCTTGAGAAATACGACTAAATCGATTGCTTTCAGTTTACTAGCACCTTCAGACATCTCTCACTAACAATAAAAGAGTGTTAGAGATCATAAAACTTTAAGTTATGATATATAAAGACATCGGTAATTAATCAGCTTATTGCTTAAGCGGTAATTGAGACTCTTTCGACTGCCGAATCGACGAATATTTCTATTATTGGGTTATATACAATAATTTACTTATTGACCTTAAACGAAATGAGCTAAAGATTAGGTTATATAAAATATAAAAATTTCTAAAAACCTATTTTTCATACATTGAAATTGTAACTGTAAAAAAAATACAATAATAAATTTGATAAAAGGTAATCTTGAGAAGAAACCACCCAACTTTGCACCACAACCACTAACAATGCTTTAAATTAAAAGATCCCGGGGCCATCTTCTTTTCAAACGCCTCAGAAGATTATCAAGGCTTGTTAAGGATGTGAGATTAAGAACTAATGGGTCTGAGTGGGAAAGAATTTTAGAATAAAATGAGTAATATCTATATCTATTCCAAATCTGCTACAATTGGATGTTGAGGTCTTTATGGATGAGTTTATTTGTGAAGTAATAAAGAGCATGAAAGATTATACCGAGTATTTTGGGTTGTAAGGGGTAGATACGGGAGGAATTCGGTGGATTGGTAGACCCCCAAAGCTCGATTCTGTATACGCAAATTGGTCTGATTTACATGGCGTATAAGAGTTATTTATAATAAAAGGGAAGTTAAGAGCGTTTATCAAGTAGGTGTTGTAGTAATCGAAATTCAGGCCAGTATGGGGATTCCAAATTATTCTCTTGTCAAGATGGAGTTCAAATTCTCGAAAAATGCGAATCTGTTCAATAGCCTTTAGTGAGATATTAAAAAAAGATATAATATGGTAGGAGAGTAGAGGTTTAAAGGTGATCTGATGGAATTTAGCGAGCTAGTTATAAAATTCATGAAGGCAAACTTGATAATAGCTAATTTCATAAAAGCTAAAACGAAAATAAATACCTAAACAAATGAACTAAATTATTTTTTTCAGGTAAATACTACCGATATACAGTTAATGCCTAATTTTTAATAAACGTCCTTCCATTTCAGTAATAAAATACAATGCAAAAAGATGACAAATACATTACATATTAAACCAAAATTTAACTAAATATGCATATAAAATTTCGCTTGCAAAAGTAAACAAAATAAAAATAATAATAAAACACAGACAGTAAATATTTAGGAACTGACGAGATCTCATATTTCTATAAATAAAACAGCTTTGAAGAGAGAAAAAATAAAAAATGTTCGTAGGCGTTTGTATATAAGGACCTGTTGCTTCATTCATTAACTTCCTCTCCTGTCAGTTTTATATTTTCATTCTACATTTTAATATCGACACAAAAAATTGAATAAAACTAATAAACCAATTTTATTTATTTGCTCAAGATAATAAATAAAATTATTTTGGCAATATTGATATAACCACTCAAACACTTGTCATAAATTAAAATCATAGGATTAGAAGGATTTTTAGTTATCAAATACTAATCTTAACTTGAAAACAAATATGAGGAAAGCTGTAAATGAGCCTTGTTAGCGCATTATGTAAATAGACTCTGGTGATGAGGAAAAGTGGCTCTCTTTTACTGATCCACGAAATCAATCAATGCCAAAATGTGAATTAAATTCTCATGCAACTAGTCGAAAATATTATGTAAATATATTTGTTAGCAGATTAGCAACGCTAAGCTGCTAATTTTATAAGCATAAAATATATTGATTTACAACTGTAAAATACGATCTATATCTATAACGAAATTTCCTTGTTTTAGTCAATTTTACAGAAAATAGCATAAATGATAATATGAGGAAAACGTATATAAAATGAAATATAATAAAAAAATAATTTTTATTATGCGTATTATATTATGCAATAAAGATAGCAATGGTACTGAATAATAGTAGGTTGGTATTAAACATAAAGCAGTACATTGATTATTGATTATTAACTAGCTGAAGAAATAAGTTTGATGTTTGCTGGACCGGAAGATCATGAAGTGGGAATCAAGAATATAAGCAGTTTTGGTTTTCAGGAATTGGAACCGAACGATATCAAAGAATCAGTTACAATGATATCTAAAAACAAATACAAGTAGGTGCATCAAAGTGACCGGGTACGAGATGAATCTATTGAAAGAATGGCTTAGATACCTGTGAGATTTGATAAATGTTAAGGAGGTAGTTTAACCATGGTTAATGGTAATAACGGAAAATTACGATCATACGATAAAAACTAACTGTATGGTAAACAACAAATATTAGGATCGAATGATTGCAGGCGAGATGAAATAACTTTGGAAGAAGGAGTATAAGGTGCCAGGACAAGTAAAACCAAAATGACGGCCCTCATGATGAACTTTAGGAGTATGCAAGAGGACTGGCTACCTTCTTGCGGACTTGCTGAATTAACCTCAACGTAATCCTGAGGTGAAACACTCGTTTCATTAGTTTGGCAAATGTGTAGACGCTCTTAAGGTTGAAATCGTTAAGATAATGCTTGAAAGAAAGGAGCCCTATGTTAGAGTAGAAGGTTTTGCGGTTGTCAGATGAGTGAAACTGGATATCTGGGTTTTGCTTGTTTTTGTACTGACCTTACCTTACTGAATGGTCACTATAATATTACTGTTATTGTTGTCCTTATAATGACCTTTCTTTATTATTTACTGACTGGTCGTTTACTATGTTATTACTGTTATTATTATTGTTGTTGTTGTTGTTGTTGTACTGACCTGGCCATACTGACTGCTCATGTCGTGGCGGTCCTGGAGGGCGACGACGCTGGCAGTGGCGGTGGCGGTGGCGGTAGCGGCGGCGACCATGGCCGCTGCGGAGA
>NW_027114640.1:71201-80391 GCF_000696795.3 Halyomorpha halys
CCTCCGCTGCTCATCACCCCATAGGAGCCCACCCTGCAACAAGACAATACATATTTAGCATAAAGTTAACACATATAGCATATTAAATAATTAATGAATATAGAATAAAAATTAGGATATCTTTTGAAGGTTCTACAACAAAAAACAATGAATAACTAAGCAATTCAACAGTTCATGCATCATAAGGACAAAAAATAACATATATATACCAAACCAGAAACAAAATATCTATCTTATATGTTCAGTTTAAAGGAGTTTGAACTGTCAGTTGGAATAAAAGATGGACAGTGCAGTAGTAATACTAATGAAATGTAGAGAATATTTAGTAATCCTATCATTCAAAATTTTATAGTGGATAGGGTACTGAGGTAGTGGAGAGGAGGCTGATAGTTCTTGGTTCATACCTTGTTCTTTACGGCATTGAACTTTATCCTTTCAGGCAAATTTCCATAAAAATGCCAAAAAAGGCTTCTACTAATTTCAAAACGAGACATTTCAAAATATTCTTCCTGTTCGGTATCTCATACAAAACTCCGAAGTGTAGGGATCTTCGTGATTCACGTAAGTCTAGGCTTTTAATTATTGTCATTCCAACTGACCATGCAGTGGTCCCTAAAGTAATATTTAAAGTTATTTTTGTCTCAAATCCTTAACTTGCTTAATGAAAGAAACCATATAAGGAAGTTTATAAGTAATTGAATTTTAATTAATCAGTAGTTCATCATTTCTAGATTAGGGTGCTGTACTCAGGCATCCGTTGTTGGACCTATCTAACCTGTAGCGAAAGGAGTTAGAACAAGGCACAAGAAGTTCGCCTGCATTCCACCAGAGAGCTCCACCTAGAGCCTCACCGAAGCTCTAAAATTTATAAATAACATTATTTTATAAAAAAACGTAGTTATTTTCAAACATTTTTAATTTTTGTACGTACTACATAGCAATGTCAATAAAATTAGGCTCGAGATGGAACGCTCTGGTAGAATCCAGGCGCACTTCTTGTTCCTTGGCCTTACTCCTCTCGCTACAAACCTGACTATAACATAAAAATAATAAAGCGCCCGTGGAATGCAAAAGAGGCGCATCTAAAAATTTCAGTGAATATTAACAGCAGTTAATCATTAATTTCGATATATTCAGTATTTTTGGCTTTCCGAAGAAAATAGAAAACCGTGTTAAAATGCAACAAAACCACTTTGGCTTAGAACCAAAGAAATAAAAAAAGGTTAAAGCGATAAATCTGGGGAGTAGTTGAAGAATAGAGACGAAAATAAAGATACAAAATTTTTAATGATGGAGTGTTAATTAGATTCAATTAATCCCTTAGATAATTAATACTTCAACCGATAATATGCTGATCAAACTAATCATAAACAATTTTAAGATAATGGACAGATGTAGATCCTCTGCCAATATGAGGCAGTGACTAATATCGATTTGAGTCCTACATTGATTGAACTAAAGGGCAGAGGACAGATGGGATACTCTCAGCTGCGCAAATAGAGACCAGAGAGCAGAGGGAGCCAGGTTAGAGACCCCGCTAATGAGGACAGAACACTCCAAGGCGGCGGATAATAAGATGCCAAGGAGTAGAGTTATTGGGATCAGGATTATGGAGCGGTGGAGCGGGCAGTGAGAGCATGGAGGGGGCGTCGTCACGCTTTCGGTCCACGACTTCCAACGGGTCACTACGATGTCAGCGCCAGCTCTCTAATACACAGCTTAGCCATATATAATATCATCTCTGTGTTGGTATTATATCACTTAATAACCAATAATAACGTGTCTTAAGTTCCACGTAAAACAGAAAAAAAACAAAAACTAAATCCAATGTTACCTATTTTTAATGTATGTTACCTATTTTTATTTTAATTTAATTATGAATCTAGTCAGAACCTCTGCCTGAACACCCTGATGAATACCTGAAGTAACTTTAGTGCCAAATCTCAATAAAATCGTAAGTGTAATTTCGAAGAAAAGCAGCAGACGTCAGATAGATTTTTTTTTTTTTACTTTTCGGTTCTACATACCTTGAAACGTGAAACCTGGAAATTTGCTGAAGTGTTAACCTTTTTTCTTTGTCGATAAAATAGGTTCATAATTGAAAGGAACAAACCAAAATAACAGTATGTAAATATTCGAAGTAGAAAAAAAGAAATCGCTTCAAACATTTTTATAGAAGTATAAACAAATCCCTGAGAATAGAACCAAGAAAACAGCTCATCCAAAAATGACCTTGTTTTTTTATATCCTTGATAAATATATCCAGATTACTGGAGATAATATTAGCCTGATAGCGGTCACTTGGACAAGATATTCCTGGAACCGACTTTCTTGGGAGGACGTCCCTTCAGGAACAGATATCTTGAGCAGGGAATGAGAGGGTCACCACAAGACTCGACCCCAATATCCCGATCAATACCAGCTTCCACATCTCAAAGTAATTTGATAATTTTTATGTGGAGAAACCGATTCTATCTATTAAGTTGATAATAGTGTGTTTATGAGAACCAAGATTACCGATGGTTAAGTAATTAGTTATTAATTAAATGCTGATTTTAAGTTTCAAGTTTATAAGTCATTTTAATGTATAAAAAAAAAGTCCAGTTTATTGACTCCTAGAAATGAATTAATGCATCTATTTGACTATCCGTTTAAGAGTCAAATCTAAAATTTCTTATCTGCATTTATGTGATCTTATTTTTTTTTTTCTGGATGGAAAAGACTTAAAAATATGTCGTGTTTTTGTTCTTCTAAGCACATTTTTATATTTTTGAGGCTTGAAGCAGCAACGTCCGTTATTAGAGGTTTCAAATTAGTGGACGAGGCCACGAAATGTTTACGTTTTATCCAAACATATCTTTATTAAAGTGGAATTGGGTAGCTCATTGGAAAGGCAATGGACTACTAACTCCAGCAACCCGGGTTCGAATCCTGCTGTGGCAGATAATTATTATCTGTTACCTGTAGCGGTTGAGTCAGCACTGTGGGTTCGAGAGCCTCCGGGGTCCACCCAGCCTCATAAAGTTGGTACTCTTGATTGGGTTAAAATCTGGTGGTCAAGTGTGATTCTGACTAAATCACCTCCTTCTACAACCGTTGGTCTTGCAACAGTACTTCCTTACAAAGTACTGCACCCTTGATCCATTACGGTAGGGGTACAGATTTAATTAATCTTAATCTTTATGAAAGCAATTATGTTTCTGTCGTATTATTATTTTAAAGGTTCTAGTTTTTTGAATTATATCTTTTGTCAAAACATTTGTAGTTCGTCAATTGTTTGTAGAAGATTAAACTTTTACGACTCAAAACAAACAATGCTATCAGAATCTTCTGACTATTGTTTTTTTAATACGATGACTAGTATTAGTATTTATATCCTCGTTTCAGAAAACCTTTATTTCAACTTTTCCGATTATTTTTTCTGAATTTGAATTTGGACATTGAGTGTTTTTCCAAGCAAAAGAAATAATATATTATAAAGTAATTTGTCCTAGACTCCTAGATTAAATAGAAGTTAAAATTCTATTTTATCCATAGTTTTTAAAGTGTTGATATGCAATCTACAATCTTTATTCTACATTTATGTGATCTCATATTTCCTTTCTAGTTGGTAAAAAGTTTAAAAATATGGCGTATTTTTTCATCTAAATAAATCTCCATATTTCTGTGACTTGAAGCAAGAAGGTCCATTTATCTTCGTTACTAAAAACATTCTGTTTGTTATTTGTCAAACTAATTTCCTTAAAATCTGGAATTTAGACATTAGTTGTTTTTACAGTAAGCCACAGATTTATTAATGGAAATGTTAAAAAGTAAATCTTTGTAACTTAAATGATTATTGGTCAATCTAAAATTTAAGTAATCGTTTAAGAAAAGTGGAAGATTAAGACAGGCAATAACTGCTACCACTTCAAAGATAATTACTATCATTAGAGTTTTTAATTGTGTATTCATAGTTTACGATGTTCATTCATGGATATAGAAACAAGAGGACTCATTGAGGATTCTCTGTGACTGCGAAGTGGAAGGTTATGTTGACTGTAGGCGGGATTGGAGGATGTTAATAAGATAAAAGGGGCTGGGACAATATTTGTCAGGGGGGCTCGGTCCCCAAGGCAACTCCCCCACATCCCTTTTCCTCTCCCCCCCAATGGGGCTGTGTCGATACCGTCGCTGAGGGCTCCGCAACCGATAGATCTAGGAGGCTTTGTGAGGGGGAGGATATGGCGAGGAGTTTAGGGGATGAAAACAGTCTACTTGAACAAGAATGGCTGAAATCCAAATTAATAAACGAATCAATCCAGGATTGTGCATTATCAATAGGGAATATACAAAACTGTATGACGGTAGTGTAGATTTTATTGAATTTCATGAAATTATTTAAAATAAAAAATAGATAATTTAACACTTTATGAGGAATTATTGTTTCTTGTTGTACTGGAACAACAGTTGTAAAGGAGGGTGATTTGTTTCCAGTTTTGATTTGTTTCGCTCAACTCCCCGGCATTCCCCCAATTGAGGTTATCCACTGGCTGTGCTATAGAGGCTAGATGTGCCCAGGAGCGTTGACAGCCTGATTTAGCATGATATATTATTATCTGCCATAGTACAGTGTTTTAACAAAGATACCCGCTCCTAAAAAAAAATTAACATTAAATCTTCAACCATAAATTAAACATGACTTTCTCAGGAATTTTCAAAAATGCCACTTCGGCATAATTATGATATTAATTCTGCCATTCCTAGGCAGAACAGTGGTCACCTAGGCAGCCGATTGGACTGCCAGGTCTATCGGAGAAAGCGGAGAGCGATAGCAAGTCAGGAAGCGATGTGATAAAGTCAACTGACGTGGATTAGAGAATACTCTATGGGTTCGGGTCAGTGAACCTTTACGGGACGGGGTAGTTTAGTTTAAGTAAACGAAAATGGATAATTTTAATCGATCAACTGAAATTGATATTTTAGTCAAATATCAATACAATATATAATTTTAGGGTAAAAAAACGATCATTGTCACCTGAGTATAAGCCTTCAAAATAAAATTAGAATTTTTTAAACATTGTAAATAAAGTTTTGGTGATGTTCTAAATTATATTTTATGTCCTAAAAATATACACCGTCTTTTCTAATGCCATTAGTGCAAAACGATATTCAGAGTTTGTCGACTTCTAATTAATCCAGTTTTTAATTTTTAAATGGACTAGTTACCAAAAATATATCATTATTAATTTTTATAAATTAACTGTTGAGAGTTCATTAATTGGAGGACATCAACTTTTTTTCCATCCATTTCCGCATGGATTTTTATTCATTCTGTAGGTATTTTTTTGTTTATGATAGGTACATAACCTTTTTTATTTTTTTTTTTTGCATACTGGACCTCAATGCAATACAGTGTATCCCTTTGTCTTTAGTTTTACCCACCCAATAACTCAAAGTTGAAAAAATGAGACATCCCGTCGTCATATAATAAAAATAATTTATCAGTATATTACATATCAGCAGTATAAAACCAAAGTATATTCAAGCTTTGGTATCTTGGATTTTGTTGCATTTTAACTTGGTTTTCTATTTTTATGGCAGTGACTAAAAAAGACCTTACTGATTAAAAATGATCAAATGACGTGTACCAAAATTAGAAACCAGCTTATCCAGTATTCAATCATAATTGGAACACAATTTAGAGATACGTCACTATGGCTTTCTAGCGACAAATATATTCGTATTGTTAGTCGAGGATTTACTTTAATAACAACTAAAGTGACAGTAGAAGTTACCAACCGTCGAACGAATGCGACCTACTTGTAGATTTCATCACCTCTTTCGAAATAAAACCGATTTGATAGAGATCTCTTGAGCGGTACCGTATTCGATCAATACAATAATTAAATTTATAAATAGATTTAATGCTAGTTAGGAACGAACATTCGAATAAAAACATTAAAATGTTAGTTATAGGAATTCGAATGCTATAAAATGTTAATGTTTATGCTCTAATTAATAAATAAATAAAAATAATAATAATTATTATAATTATTATTAAAAATAAACTAATAAAAAAATTAATTTTAAATTTTAAATATTTAACAAAGATCTGAATATAGTCTAAGAGCAACATAAAATAAAAGTGAAATTAGAGTAATATAGTTTTTGCTAAATATAAAAAGAAAATTTTTTGATATTACAAACAATTATTTAATTAAGCATGACATTAAGCATTCCACGTATGTTTTCAGATTTAATGAATTTTATTGAAAATTACTGAATATTATATCAAAAAATCTACTTTTTCAATTAATGAAGCGTATAGTTCCAAAAACAAGGCCTAAACGACTTACACATTTTATTTAGAATCAAAATTTGAAAATGGACTGATTTTAGTACGCAACGCCCCCTCAATAAAAAAACTATTTAAATTATTATTTAATTAAATTAATATTTTACTGAATAATTGGATAAGATCCAGGAGTTTTTTTTTTTTATAACATTCACATATTTAGTAAATTAAAACTGGCACTTTGTATTGTTTGGTAGCAAGACAATATGAACTGAAGATGAAAATTAACAGCTATTTTGGAGGTAGCTTCTTCACGGCATTTAGAATGGTGGAATTGAGGAGATGAAAAATTAAAAGGTTTTCATGGTTGTCTTATGTTTGAAGAATGACGGTATGAATGAGAAGCGAGGAGAGACATTAGAATACAATGACCTGCTAGAAGGCCACTCATAGCCAGCGTACAAAACGAAACAACAGCTTTATTGTAGAATGACAAAATTTATTAAATTATGATCCCACCTCTGTATACTAGTCATTAACGAGAAAAAAAAAAGAAAACGACAAAAGAATGAAAGTTTACATAAATAAAAACAAAATTTATAGATTGTAACACTATCGTTTAAATAATAAATGGAGTTGAGTAGAAAAAGTTTTATAAGTAAAAAAAGTTTAAGCAAAAGGAGACCGGAATAAATTTGAATAACAGAAGACTGCGATAGCTTTCGCTAATTTGCGATAATTTTCCTTTTGTGTACCATTCCTTAAGCAGCTTCCACTTCCTCGAAGGAGACGTAAGAAGAAGACTTTACGTAAGGTCGATGTGACCATTGTAGCCGATCCTTTCACCCGCCATTGTCAGCTGATCCACGATCTAGCGCCGGCGGGAGTCTCTAGTCCCGCCAAAACTACGAAGTTTAAAGAAAATATAATAATTTCCCAGAACTTCAAGTTTGAATTGAGTTTAACTATCTGTTAAAATCGTCTTAAAATTATTCCTCACAACATCATTAAAAATGTATGTATTTGAAACATACTTAAAAATTGCAATGTCGGGAGCCGCCAGATAGATTTGGAGTGTGCCAATTTTTTAGGGAAATTTTATTTTTAGCTTAAAGAAAAAACTCTTTTTTTTTTTTCAAATGTTTCAGGTTTTTTTTTATTTTACTTTCTTTAATTCAATAAAGTAGATTAACGTTACGATATGATATTTCCAGAGATATTACCTAAGATCCAGTCATAAAATTGTTGACTTTTATTGATTATTACTGGAGGAGTTAATTGAATAGTTGCATAATTACAATATTTCTATTTGGGGTATATTTTTTTTATACATATATTTTTTTTCTGATAAGCCTACAAGTGTGTTAATCCATAAAACTGTAGGCAAAACCTTGGAGTCCAGGTAAAGGGAATCTAAGGCAAGTAAAATAAAAAAGTTTAGAAAATATTCTCTTTTTTGAAAAACGCAAAAGGTGTGCAAAAAGACTAAGTGAAGGATTGGTAGTCAGAGAATCAGTGGAAGATAATTTATATTAAAGCAAACTATGCGCAAGTAATTAGGACTCGAATTCCTTTCCAATTACGAACAGCTCTGGCGATTTTTTTTTTTTTTTTTTTTTTTTTAAATCCAGCATTTATTTCTTATACTTCATTTATTTTCTTTCACTAATATTTATTCTTCGGCTTTGCACATACTATCGTACTTACTGCTATAATATTATATGGTCGTCAACGCCACTCAGCTACAAAAGTTCGTAGCGGTGGAAGAGATATAGAGTTGCGAAGAGATCCTTGGAGGCAGTGTCCTGTTGCCGACGGAAGGCAGGGAGAGGAAATGGAACCCGAGAACCACTGCCAGCTAGATCTGTTCCCACAGCCGTCGAGTACAATATCTAGGAGGCTTTGGGAGCGGTAGTCAATGCCATTTACTGCACTCTAGGATCTATCGTTGCAACCAGCTCTTCGATATCTTCTGAATAATATTGTGTACTTATTTTATCGTTTTTTTTTAAATTAAGAAATGAAAGGATGAAACCTTGTACTTAGGTCTATTTCAAAACGTTTACTTCTTTTGGAATAACAAGAGTCCAGTACACGTCAATTTTTTTTGTTTTTTTTATTCCAACTTGTCACTTGGTTTTTTTTTTAATTTATAATTATAAATAAATAAAGTGGAAGATTATTGATTGACCGTGTGTAAAGATGAAAGGAATATGGTCCGGGTGCGGTCAAAAAAACTCAAATGGTAGAAATATACTATTTTAATGAGCCAACGTTTCGCCCCACGTTGCAGGGCTTCTTCAGGGCTAAAAAACATAGTTACTATGTGTTTGTATCTTTTTTAGCCCTGAAGAAGCCCTGCAACGTGGGGCGAAACGTTGGCTCATTAAAATAGTATATTTCTACTATTTGAGTTTTTTTGACCGCACCCGGACCATATTCCTTTCATCATAAATAAATAAAGCTTCTTCATAAAAGTTTAGATAAATTTCGATTAAATTAATGTATACAATCAGGCAAAATGTTTTCTGATTAACTTAAATTTATGTGGTGGAACGCAGATTTTGACAATCATTCCATACATGTTAATAATAATTTAATAGATAATAAACAATAAGGAATATACACGATACACAATATTCAATTAGGAACGAAGAATTTTTTTTTTGCGACGTAAACACAACGCAGTATTCCTCTTTTTATTTTTATTTTTATCGACCTATTTACTGGATATTTTATTGGGTTAGGACAGATGAAGATATGTGAAAGTGTGCTGCGTGGTCTGTAGCTGTAATTGAACTTACGAAAGTCCATCCTTTCCAATACGCTACTAGATCGTCTTGGGAAAAACTATGCTTGTAACAATTTTAGAAATGATATCTCCAGGATTATATAATAATCTACTATTTTTAA
>NW_027114640.1:80521-136478 GCF_000696795.3 Halyomorpha halys
TTTAAATATTCAGTATTAATCTAAAAACCTATTTATTTACGTATACTTTGCTGAAATAAGCAAAATGATTAGACTCAAGCCATGTTTATATGAAAACAAACTAGGCATTAGAAAAATCAAAAAAAAAAATCGCTTTAATCGGGGTAAAAAATTATAGGCAAAGATTCATTTGTTTATGCTAATAACAAAAGATTATTTTTAATTAATAGAACAGTAATTTTAATTAGAATGTATAAATTTAATTTATTAATATAACACATATTTAATAAAAATACTAATTTTTTAAAATGCTGAGATGAAGAAAACTTCCAACTAGCATATTTTACTATTCCATATTTTGAACTTGTATAACGTTTTGGGTTTTACCCCGTACTCATGTACTATTGAATCCTCTTAGTTGTCAATTTCACAATGGAAATTGATAAAATTGACAATTATGAGGTACACGATAGAGGACCCTGCTCAAAATGTAAGGTATATAAAGTACAAACAGGTTACTGGACTTTCAAGTGGGTTCGTATCATTTATAAATTTTTCATCAAAAACAAAATTAATCTAGAATATTTGTATGACATAGTTTTAAATTTCACAAGGAAATTAGGAATTATGTGATAGATTTGAGCATAAATATTTTTCTTCGTTCTTTCATTGGCCAACAGTGCGTCAAAATGTGCAAACTTGTACAGATTACAAATGCTGACCATTGCAGTTCCCAGTGGTAGCATCCGTGTGACAGCATTGCGGGGGCGTACTGTCGCGTTAGGTAACCGCCCTCCCCCCCCTGGATGTTGTGAAACCAATAGAAAGTCAGCATTTCTCTCCACCGCCTCAACCGGAGATGTAACGCCGGATTTCACCTCTGGCCGGGGTGAGAGCAGGTAGGCGTCTGGGGTGACTGATTGGTTGGTGCCATATGGAAAGGATATGGTGGCGGTTGGCCGATCTCCAAGGTATTGATGTTGTAATTGGATGAAAAGGACATGAAAACCTGATAACAATTCATAATTAGAATAATTTTAGAAGATTAGATCGTTAGTATCAACCAAAACTGGTGTATCTGCCTTTTAGCGTGGCTTCCTATTATTTTCAAAATGGCATGAAGGTTTAATTCAATATATTGGCTAATTAATTAAATGATCAATAGATGCAAATTAAAATTATAATTTATCAGATTTTTAAGTCTTAAATCATAATTCAAACACGAAGTTCTCATATGAATGATTGAATTGACCAATGGTATAAAAACGATTCATCTAAAATTAATAAAATTAAATGACATATAAAACTGTATTTTTTTTTTCATACGCTCCTGTAATGATTTTAGTGGGTATTTGGTACGTACATATAGGAGGTATATAAAACTGTATAATTTTATACTTAGGTTTTACCTCTTTGAAATTATAAATTATTTGGAATGAGGTGTAGATAAATAAATAAATATCGGCATAAAATAAATAAATATGGTTTTGTTTATTTATGTTATTCTTTGCTGACCGCTGGGTAATTAATAAGTGTTATTCTTTGCTGGGTAAAATAATATTCTTATAAAAATTAAAAGTCATGTATTATTTAAAAAATAAAGTAAAGTAACTATTAAACGAAACCCCCCCCCCGCTGTGAGCCACCCGCCCTAGGCAGGACCACCCACTTCACCCCACCTCCCTGTGTGCCACTCAAGTTACGTTTTTAATATTAAGTCAGACTTTTCGAACCTGAAATATGTATGGGCCACCCTCAGGGATATGTGACAGAAGACAACAATTACAAGAGCTCGACAGAGAATATTATTTAAACTGTTCTGGAATTTAAAATTGCGCCATTACTAGTAAATAATTGTTTTACTTTTTATACAACGAGATCGGTCAGTTTTCCTCGAGAACGTAATGGACAAGTATTTGTCCCGAGACGTAAGGAGTCGCATTCCAGAGAAAGAAATCCCATTACATCCCCGTTATCTAATCGCTTCAGGACGGAAAGACAAAGGGTCCAGGTCAGGAACCAAGATGGCTCGAGAATCATATAACGAACAGGATGGTGCCATCAAGTCCTAGCAGACCATTTTTACTATATCTATTTTTCAAGTTTGATAATCGATATATATATACTTTAAAATGATCTTAACCAAATAACTTATGTGAATTAATAACATTAATAAAATAAGAATTAATAAAAGTTTCTTTTTTAACCCAAAGATGTAGGTAACTCCTAGATCAATTACCAGAAAAGTTAAGATTAAAAAAAAAAAAAAAGTATATTTTTATTCAATAATCATCCATAAAGACCTTTATATTCCATTTGTATCCACCCAGATACCAATCCTTCCTTACAAATACCCTAACCACCACAAATCTAATCTCTAACCTTGCTTCCAGTTCCATTCCTGACAATCCTCCGAGGCGCCCGAAAAATGATGGCTTTCAGACCTTCAAATGAAGAAATGTTGTTATTAGAGTGCTACCAATGGGTAGTTTCTCTATACGTCTGTATCATACCATTACGATCTAACATCACGTTTACTAGATGTATTTTTATGTAAATATCAATAAATAAATAACAAAAAATTATTCCAAAACGTTGGTTTAAAACTGTGCGCGAAAGCGCCTATAAACCTAAGTGAATCTGATAAGGTGTCTTGTACCTCTGAGGTAAAGGACCGTGTTAAGTTTACCCATAAGTATACATAACTATTTCCAAGCCCAATTGTGGGGGGATAACAAACTTTAAAAAACACTAACTATACCTAATTACCTCTAATGATCATGAACTTGGTAGCATCTAGTTCAGGACAAAATACTAGAATTACGAGGACCTAGCTCAGAATCGGACTCGTGAACTCTTTTGACGTTCAGAAA
This sequence comes from Halyomorpha halys, assembly GCF_000696795.3. Classification (NCBI taxonomy): domain Eukaryota; kingdom Metazoa; phylum Arthropoda; class Insecta; order Hemiptera; family Pentatomidae; genus Halyomorpha; species Halyomorpha halys. The sequence continues at coordinate 83,374 of NW_027114640.1, forward strand.
CAGTTCTGAACTTGGCGTTTGTGATGATTTGAACAAATGCATAACAATTTGACAATCGTATTGTGATTGGCGGAACATGAAACATTATAGTTTAAAGTGCTTGTTTGATGTTATTATAGAATTATATTTTGATCGTTGAAAATAAATGTTTTTGTTTTTCTTCAAGAAATGAAATAAATAATTCAAAGGAATTGTAGAAGAAAGTTTTAACAAAATTAGATCAATTCAAGCATCAGAAAATAATTATTAGGTTTTAAATCGGGGGAGGAAAAAGAAATAAATAAAACAAGTCGTCTTTTAATATCTAAGTCAGAATTCCACTCGAAAGGTTTTTTTTATTTTTTAAATTGTAATAAATTCAACCATTTCAATTTTTTTAAAAATATAAATTCTACATAATCCTAATTATTTGAATGGTTAGTACATATAATGTACTACTATAATTAAAACAGATTATATACACTTAGGATCGATTTGAAGACATCAGGAATATCGATGTTTTTAGCACATCAATATTCGCTAAAGGTGGACGTGATGAATAGCGAGTAAAGGACAAAGGATAAGGATTACCTAAGGTGTCCCGAGTCCTGAGGAGAGGCCTAAGGACACTCACGGGGCGGGGGTGGGGGCCAGAGCCAATGACCGTTGTACTATTGCCCACCTCGCCGCTCCTGTCTGTCCCGTCTCTCGGTCTTAATATATCACTTCATCTAGATTAGTCTAAGCATAACTATAGTAATATTATATACATGTGTGTATGTAATTATAAACAAAACAATGGCATATATTGGAAATAACAATGATCTCCTCACAACTCAGAATTCTGATAATAAAACCTCCATTAGAACATCGCTAAAAAAATAATATATATATTATACAACAAATGATTAATGGTGCAGATGATATTTACCGAAATTGCCTAAACATGACCTTTCTGGTCATTAAACAGAAGAGGTTAAACCTAAATAAACAACATAATTTTAAACTGTTTTCTGCACTTTGTGTAGATAATACCATTCCACTTTCTGGTCCGGACTGAGATCGATTAACCCGAAAAGAATAAAGGAAAAAATATTTAGTATTTATTTATCTCATATATTTGATGATAATTCAGTTGCTGTTCTATACAATATTCGGGTGATGCGTTTTTTGATATATGAAGTTAAATTTATTTACTAATTTCATATAGTTTAAAATAGAATATTCTTCCTGAAACACAATTTAATTTCAATGTTTAAAAGATTTTCTTAGTTTTTAATAGCAGTTATTATTTGAAATTGTTATTACAAAATATATCCATCCAGTCTCAACAATTCTTTATTAATTGATATCAAATGTTCAACGTTTCTGCAAAATCATGGTGGGAAAAAAGGACAGTCTATTAAATTAATGGTTTTATTACAAACTTATTGTCAACGTTAATATACTATAATAGACTATTATGCCCAAGTCAAATATAATACCTTTAAAATTAACCGATAAAAACATCACTTTAATTTATTAATACATTTGCATTTTATGTTTTAACTTACACTATATTCGTTCTAAAATAAATTAAACTATTAATAATTTGTGTTGTTCTACTATTGTTAAACTTATCAACAGAAATATTACTTAACCAATCTCACTACTAGATTAGGTATATTATCATTTGATTTCAGACTATATTTTGGTTTATTTTGTAATTTATTTTATTATTAAAAATCCTCTAAGATCACCATTAGACAAACATCATATATTGTTACAATCACATTTTTTTTTTTAATTAATGAAGAGAACAAAAAAATAAGTGGTTTATAAGTACAGCTAAAGATAAGGTAAATAAATCCAGCACAAGTAGCGCATCTCACATCAAAACTAAAAAGAGAAGAATAAGAATACGGATGAGTCTTGCCTTAATAACCAATAATATATTAATTTATTATTTTTTAATAGCATATCATTAAACAGTTTTTTGAGTTACAATAATTATAGGAAAATAAACAATTTAATACTTTTTTTTTTTATTTCAATTTATTTATTTGTATTTTTATTTTTTTTTTAATTCATATATTCAGCATTATATGATTTTTGTTTACTACCCTCTTGCTACCAATTTCTGCCATTTCTGGAGGTTATCCTACAAGTTACCACTCTATTTAAACCAGAGTAAGAAAATAGTGTTAAAGTCAGAAGTAAAGGTAAAGTCTACCAACCCAGGCCGGAATCGAACTGACGCCACTGCAGTTACGATGTTGCCAAGATAATGCATAAGTGTTGCAAACACAATGGTACACGAAGGAAAAAAAACTGTATACACATTAATTACATGGTTTTAGGGTCGCAAATACGTATAAAATGTAGACACTTTCCACCCCTCTCCCCTCCATCTACCGAAGACCTTCGATACAGTATAAAAGTATTTTAAAAAAAAAAATATATAACAAGAACTACCTATATTCGCTTATATATTTTAATTTATTTTCTGCCTTCTAAATTGTAAAAAAAAAAAAAAAAAAAAAAAAAATCAAGATGGCTTGCTATTCCCAGCTGGGACAAACCGCCTCGCTTCTAAATATACGATTTTAAAATACAATGGACATAAACATATAAATAGTGAAGCCTGTGCGTGGGTCCTTCCAAACAGTTCAAAAATACAATGTTTATCTTACAGGAATTATCTTCTCTAAAATACGGCCTCTTCTGGTAAATATTTCCTGTTATTTTCAACACCTGAGGAAACAAATATCATTTATTTAGCGCCATATTGTCTTCCCATCTTCTTATTAACGATCTTTGTTCCTAGATTTTATTTTTTCCTCTTTCTTTCGATTCTCAGGATTTTATTTTCATTTTGCTTCTGTCTTTTTGTTGTTTGGTTCTCCTATAAATACCGAATTCTATACAGCTGAGTATCTATTGGTTAAAAAATGAATCTTGGAAAAAAAAAATAGTTTATACAAAGAATGTTTTCAATTTTATTAACTTTCATAAATCTCAGAATCTAACAGAAATAATATTTATTAAAAAAAAATTATAAAATTATCTCTTTTGGCCTAAATATATGGACAATACGAATCGTTTGCTTGAATTCAAGAAACAAATCTCCACTCAATTATTTAAAAAAAGTTTACAAGAGATACTAATAACAATAATTTAATGATTTTAAATATTTATTATATTTTAGACATTTTAAATCATTAAATGTAAAAATGTATATTAAAGTATTGAATAGATTAGAATTATAAAAATTAATATTAAAAATTATAGAAGGTTAGAGTAATGGCTTAAGAGAGAGGGTGATCGTAAAGCGGTTCATAACATTTATTATGTTCACTGAACCTTTATAAAATATCTTGATGCCTGACCTACTTACTCTATGTTTAGGAAAGTATCTCTAAATACTTGTTTAAAAAAGTGTTTCTCTATAATCAATTTCCTGTTCATAATTCAATTGCATTTTAAGTTTAATAGAATTTGGAGTATTTAACAATGGTAGTAATTTTAGATTAGGATCTTAATTTCTCTTTAAATGCCAATGCTGAAAAAACTTTATTTCATATTATATATATATTTCTTATTCGTGGATCGATCTTGGACAATATTCAGATGTTTGTGTCGAAAAAAAGTATACCTCAATTATAAATTACAAACATTAATATTTATCTAACAGTGACCAAAATAAGTTATACCACAAAAATAATTATTAGGAATGATTCAAATGCCATATATCATCTACGTACTGCAAATGGACGAATCCAACTATATGCAGCAGAGCAAATTTTTTAATTCGCCGGACTGAAAAATATATATGTTTATATTTTTTAGAACCTGGTATGATGCTTTTATTCCACTTATTTTAATCAATTATTATCAATGATTAATTAAGTAAAAAACCAACATTTAACCAAAAGCATTTGATTTACGCCTTTGTTACGGAACACTGGCAATTGGTAAAATTGTATAACTTTTGATATTATACTTTGAATATTATTATTATTGGCACGACAGACAGTGGAGGCATAAGGATATATTAAGGAAATCACGCGTTTCTTGACGTGGTTTTATCATACGGTGGGTTCGTCGCTCACGCGCCTATTTTTTGTGAGTGCCATCTATTAGCTAACGGGCCTCACAAATGCCCGGGGAGAGGCTGTGAGTGTGTTTTGTATAATTTTATGCTTGAAAAAATCCCGGGTAGGACCGGGCTAGAACTCACAGTCTTTGAGTTTGTAGACACGCGTAGCCACGCTACTACCGTCGCTCCATACTTTGAACTTAAATTTACTAAACTTTTTTTTTTTAATTATTAATATAGAATGTGTCAAGAAATTTAATTATGACGAAAATTGACATTGATTCTTTTTGTATTACTACAACAAATAATTTCGTTTTATTCAGTTATAAAATAATAATAATAAGTTGACTATGGTAGTGCAACATAATTTGCAATTAAAAGACATCGTATTTAAATAAAAAGGTATTAATTACAGGTTAACTTGACATATTATATCAGACCAAAATAGGCTGAAAATAATTAGTTGATAATATGATGCAGAGAAATTAGATATTGTATATATCTTAATAAATTAAAGATTGTCTTTGATTATGGCCAGATGGGCCGAAACGTTGGATACTTAAAATAAGTAATATGGAGTGTTGGTATTGTTTGGATTTTTTAAAAATTATATAATCCAATTAGTATCGAACAAGATGTCAGATAATATAAATACATTTTTTTAAAAATTTTATTATTAAACAAATTAAAAATGATTGCGGATTTATATTCCTCTTTCGAGTACTTCCATGTAAATCTTCGTTTAGAATTACACATGAAGAAGATAGAGAGGAAGAGAAGGATATAGGAATAGAAGTGGAAGGATCTAGACTAAGGAATGTGAAGCAAAGGCAAGGGATGAGAAGATGTCCTGCCGAGGGAACGCGAACCTCTACAACCGGTTCTCAGCCACCATTGGCAAAAGTTCACAGTTCACCGGATCTTGTCTCATTAACTTATTACATTTATATTGAATATTTGTTTTAATTTTTATAATTATATATTTCATTGACCCGCTTTCTAAAAGAACGGAGATGGTTTTCAATTGCGGCTCCACGCCTGTGAAAGTCCGTGATATATTGACTTAAAAGATAACAAGAGAGGCGTTTTTAGTCCGAAGGTTTCTTCTTCAGATAGGGCTGAGTAAAGGCCGTGAAAGCATAATCAATACCGTATCACTTGAAAAGTTTTTATTTAACTGAAAAAGATTTATAAAAATAATATGGAATAACACCCAGACAACCGTTTCAACACCATATAATGAAACAGGCGCAAGATATGCAAATAAATCATCAGAATGCTATTCATTGTCAACTAAAATTAATAATTGATATTTAAAAATCGAAATATAAATCTAATTTTCGGTAACTGTGTAATTAGAGTGGTTACTCTCACTTTAATAAAATATTTGTATTATTAATAATTACAAATGTATTATATATTATAAATTATTCGAAACTTTTTTAGTTTTGTTTATTTATTTATGTAACTAAAATATTTAAATCGTAGTAATCTTTTTTTAAAAATTAAATCAAAGAATATCTGTACCTTGGAGTAACAAAAATTATAATCCAGATAGCGAATTCAGAAATTTTTTTTGGAAAAGTGAATATTACTATAATTTAAGAAAACTTTTTATTTAGACATGCACTGTACTAGAATAAAAAATAGAACAGACTGTTATGGGTAATTGAATGCCAGAATAATCGGAAATAGTAAAAAAAAAATTGTTTATCTATCTAAAAATTGTAATAGAATAAAGTACATTGCATACATATACATATGGGATATATAAGATTAATAGATGCGTATTAAAATAAAAAAATGTGGTATTTGGTTTGGTTGTTTTAAAAAGTAACTAATTAATTAAATTTTTAGAGATTAGTTTGTTACAAAACTACTAAATTCTTCTGTTAATATATCCTTCTTCGGTCCGAGTAACTTTAGCAATCCTTTATTTTCAAAAACATTATTAAGTAATAATCGCTTCAGAATAAAATTACATACTTAAATATTTGCATAAAGAAGTAAAGAAGATACATAAAAATTCAGTTCTACCTAATTTATAGTATAAATCATAATAAACCACGAAACAGTAGAAAGTTATTATTTCGTTTCATTCCGAGCCATCAAGGAAAAGGGTCAATTTTTGCAAGAAAGGGACTCTGGGGTATTCGATAGACGTATTGGCGAAGTCCGAAGCCCGACCCCCATCCGAAGGACTGGAAAGTAGGGCGCTTTGAATCGGAACATGGAGCGAGCGGAGGAAGTGGGGCAGGAAGAAGGACTTTCCTTGCAGAGGGTGGATGGATCCTGAGGCTGCCGCAAGAACTGGTTCAGGTCCTGCGAGCTCCTGCCTAGAATACTCGATGACCTCTGGAGTGGCTGCTTGGTATGCGAGCCGTTCCAACTCCTCCAGCTCAGCCCCCACATATCTCATCCTTCCACCCACTATTCTCTACGGCAATTAGAGTTCTTATGTCTTTAATATAATCCAATCGGTGGCTAGTTCTCTCTCTAATATTGATCCAGCTAATATCACATTCAATTAGGTTATCTAGAAGTAACTTCTATTCATTTTTATGCTTTATAACATGCTAGACACTCACGTTTCGGATGTTTTTGTCCGTTTTTAAAACACTTGTTAAAAACAAATAGTCTGAATAATATTTGTTTTTTTTTTTACATTGTCAAATTTTTAAATAGTTGAGAACATTACATAATAACTTACAACTTACAGCAATCAAAATAGGATAAAGGGAAATTTTGGATGACATTGTAATTTTAAATCATGTAATGAAAACGATATTGATAAAACATGAAATTTAAAAATCATAAAACACCACAAAATTTGAGTTGTAAAAAGCTGATGTATTGTGTAAAGCGCAGTAACTATCTGTTTCAATGTATGTTTCGAAAGTGGAGGAAATTTCTCGAAAAGTCAACAGCTAACACCTCGTTACAAAAAAAAAATCTGATTTAATTTGTTATATAATACAACAATTAAAATACGCTTCGAGTAATTTTAGGAACATTGCTTTTTGTACTTTGTTTTTTAGAAAAAATATTAATTGTTTTCAATTTTTTTCAAGGGTCGGAAATCTCTCCAGAGCACCAAGTATTATTCATTATGTGATTAAGTTATGTGAAGTTAATTTGAAAAATAAAGAAGTAAATATTTTGTATTATAAAATAAGCTGTACATCCTTAGAGTAAAATGTTTTAGTTACGTATGGACTTAGTATTATTTATTAAACCACCATTTTAAAATAAGAATAGAAAAAAGGAGGAGATAAAAAGGTTTAAAAAAAATGTTTTTCTTTTGTCTTAATTCTACTCTTTATAAAAACTAAATAGTTGACGATTTGACTTATGTCTGCACTCATATAACAATTTATTTAATGAAAACAGCTGACCAATGAGAAGCCAGTACTCATGTAAGTGGCGTTCCCGTCCAATCAGAACCATCTATCAACCAGTCACGAAACTATATTACATGAGCCTATCCAATTGATTGGAGCAGGGAATAGAACAAGATTGGCAGAGGGCACGTCATTACTATGATGGGATAGTCACTAATCCCAATGAAATATTATTGATGAACATCTGTAATATAATGTAATATAGTATACTGAATATTATATTTAGGAACTGAGGAGGCAACCAAATTGCTTGGGGCCTAATCGGTGCTTTTTAGGGTCCCGCTCATCTATGATCCCGTGTACCGACCCTATATCCTATAGAGGCCAACGACGAGAGGCTGCCCAGAAGCCGAAGAAGCAGGGCGAAGGACCGCTATCGGATAACGGGGTCGTGCACCGGGATCATTGTTTTTACGGGGGATGGCCCACCTTAACGGCCCCAAGGACGCCGCGTCTGGTTCTTTCACCCCGTCCTGGGGAGTGGGAGGGAGCCGGGGTAGAAGGAGCAAGTGGGAAGGGTCCCGAAGGACTGTTTGGCGGCGATCTACCAGGATACGGGACAGACTGTCTCTGATTAGAATTATTGAAAAAGGCGTATCCTTTCTATTTAAGGCAGTGAAATCGAAATATTTCGTCCATAAAAATTTCTTTTTCTTATTAGACTGCGGGAGCAATATAATTGCTGATAACAGAAGCATAAGTCGGAATTTGCAAATTTTTACAACCTATATAACACAATCCGTTTTCTGACTTAAACTATTTTTACCGCATTATATGACAAAATCCATACCTTATAGTTCTGGAGTCGGGGCTCCGAAAATTGGCCTTAAATGATAAATCATACGAACTAATATTATAAAGAGCATATTGTAGAGTTAATAACGAGTCATTCAAAGAATGCGATAATGATATATCACATGTGTAGTGTAATGGAAATATTATTAAGCCATAATGCTAAATGATCTTGGGAGCGAAAGACCTTCCTCTTTTTTAAGAACAACTAAAATAACCTCGTGGTAATCGAAGCATGGAGATCAAAAACACACCATGTCAAGAAAACCACAGTTAATAGGAGAGAACACTCGTCGCCCTTGGAGTACTGGTCACCATGATATTATTTATGTAAAATATATATTATATACATAACAAAATATGTATATATATGATTTATTATAGAGGTCTTCTTATACCGAACTAACTTGTTATAGGTAAAACATGGCTAGAAAGAATGATAATCCATATCATGTTTCTCGGGAGATTAAAAACAATGTAATTTAAAATCTGTTAATAAATTTAGTTTAAAAATAAATAATACTTTTCCCAAAATATGAATGAAAAAACCTCTTAGTTTATATAATATTAACAGTAATGTACGTTATCAAAAATAAATTTGGACTATAATATTATTTTATATGTTGTAGATATAAAAAAAGAGAAGTAGAAAGAATCTAATAAAAAAAAAAAAAAAAAAAAAATTGTGATAAATACTTCCAGAAGATGCAAATGTGAATAGAGATTTTAATAAATGACTAGGATGAAGAGAAAAATATTTGAAAAGGGCCAGTAGTGTAGTCCCAAAGATTTTTTTTCATTTTTCGTCGTTTTGATTGATTTTGATATTTAGTAATTAAAAATGAATACCCACTAAATATATATACATATATATAGACACATAATTATAGTGGGGGATGATGCATTGAGTATATTCTCACAGAATAGGAAAAGAGCTCTTTGCAAGCAACATTCGTTTCTCTCTAATACATACTTAATGGTTTCTGATCATCCTGTTTCAATCATGTACACATCATGTCATCAGGTGACACTCATTCTATAAAATTATTATTTTCGAAAAACTGCAGGTTTTTTAAATATATAACTACTAGTAAATAATAAACAATTAAAATACTTTTTAAACTAGCTACAAATGAAAATACAATATATTTTAACAAATGTGCAGTCCGTGACTCAACAATAATTATATATATGTAGGATTTTTTTAGTTTGAGTTTTCGCAGAATCTGGGAATGGTGATAAGGGAGAAGCATGACAGTAATATAGAAAATAAGAAATTTAATAAAATCATGTTTTTGCCACGTACAAAATATGTGACTTTGATATTATCTAGTTCATGTGAAACGTGTCATAGATAATATATTAATACTTTGTAGGTTATGAACACCATGTTAGTTTTCAATCATTTTTACCAATTTAGTGTTACTATACATTATGTCTTTTTTTTTATATATATATATAGATTTAACTTTGCAGTTAAACGGATATCTATCTCCTAGTACAGTTGAGAGGAGAGTTATTGCAATATATATATATATATTATATGTGTGTTTAAATCATGATTTTATTTGGAGATAAAGATCTGTTCAGACTGCTTCCCCTGTAATGTTAAAAAAATTAGCAGCGAGGTCCAGATATGAAGGCTTGGATGAGTTTGTCTTTTAAATGTTACTTAAATTGAAATGATTTTTTTTTTTAAATATACCAAAGCTTTCCCAATCTGATATCCAATGACAGCCGCTAAAAGACAGATGGGTGAATTCCGAACCTCCGACAGATCTCCCCCGAACACTGACCCTATCTGGAAGTGATCTCGAACAGAGAGAGGACTGTGGAGATCGGGAGTGTGGACATGTTTATTTATATCCTGCAGTACTGAGAACCGTTCCAGCTAGCTGGAGGATTAATACGGTCCAGATGTTATCGGAGATCTTGGCGAGTCTTCTAGGTCGCTCCAGGACTCTCCAAGAAGTCGATGGGAACAGCTCCGTCATCTCAAAGGCTATTATTAGATCTGATCTAGCCGTTTATGGAGGCTAAAATGAGTACTATTAAACTACGCTACCTCTTGAGTTTATTATGCTGACAGATTATTGATTGATTCAACGATATCAGAAGAGACAATACAAAAAGTTCATTTCATCTTGTTGGTACTTATTATAATTATCATCTAATTAAAATGTTAAATAATATTTTTAAATTTAGCCGAAATAATAATACATACATATGTTTTCTTAAAGTAATAAAATTTTTCAGGAATGTAAGGACTGTTGTCGTTTAGTAAAGTTTAGGAACCATATGAATCCGGTGTATATTAATTGCCTGCAATCTGTCGGTATGTGTTTAACAGATAGCAATACATTACATAGCTTATACATGATGGTTTAATCTGTTAGATATTATTTTATGAAAATTTGAGTTTTGTAAATAAAGTCAGAGGCCAAATTAAAAAAAAAAATTGTAAAAAAAAAACGTCGAACTTTTACCAATCCTATACGTTATTACTTCAAAGTTTATTTTGTATTTTAGGAGATTAATAGTCCTAAAATACAAAATAACCTTTGAAGTTATATATGAACTGACATGGTATTTAATTATATTTCTTCAGTCATTTTTTGCTGATATCATTTCTCAATGTTTTTACTAGAACGAGGTAAAAGAAATAAATAATCGTTAGATTTTGTATTTTTTTTTTTTCGTCATTAAATCTAACATCAAAATGATCGCTACTGTGGTGTGTTAGTTTTAGTGATTGGCTCTCTTGTTTTCCCATATATATTTTTTTAGATCAAGAAGGAAAAAATTACTAGGCTTAAATATATACAATAACTATATGAAATATTCCGTTAGGAATACTCACAACAATTTATAAAGTTAAAAAAAAAAATCATATATTTATGAGAATGTAAGTGGGAATGTTGGGAAGGACAGAGCGGTTACAAGCCACCCCAGAAGACCAACTCCAACAAAGAGCTCCCCTCTGACAATGGACCAGGGGATGGAAACGACAATTTGAAGAATGGAATTCCTCGTTGGAACCTCGACACCACTTCCTACGATCTACCGAGAGATAATATTTTATATTATATACCCCTAAAACAACTTTTAACCTAATACCCCAAATGCTGTACAGATTGTGCATTCAATAAATCCAATGTCGAAGAATACTAGTAGATAAAAAATAGAAGACAGACACGGCAGAAGTTTCTACTCCTAAAGTTCAACATTCCGACCTTACATTCCACCAGGGGCGTCGTATCTATTCCTGTTATTAATTCCAGGATGCACTATGTAGCTCCCAGAAAATATTTGTGCAGTTGCTCGCAACATATATCTTTCAATATAACCGAGGATTCGGTTGCGTTCTATATATCATTTCACTTACAGAATATCACAGCATACAACAAACGGGTAGCTACAGAATCAATCCTTAAAAACATATTTTCTTTTCCAAAGAATAAATACGAATATCTAGTTTTTATGATGTATTACAATATTTAACTACTTGTAAATCCCGTTAGTAAAATCCATATTATAAATATAATATAACTAATAAAACATATTTTTTTTTTAGTAATATTTTTCATTTTTCAAACACATTTTTATAATTGTCTTAACTCATGTACCAACTAATTCTACTAAAAAATATGTAACTATCACTTTTAGATCTCTGAATTTTTGTTTTTCCATATAAAGGCAAACTGAATATAACAAAAATTGAAAAGTTATAATATATTATTAGAATGTCATGATTAATAAATTATAATGGGAGTATCTAACTTAGATAAATTAAATTTTTATTAAATATATTGTTTCATAACTTATTTGATAGGAAAAAATTTAAATAAACTAATTTTTTTTGTTTAGAATCTTAATTTTTCAAAAAAAAAAAATACAAAAAACTTTTTACTTTTCAGAAGTGAATATATTAAAATATTTTAGAAATACACGATTAAATTATTTATTTTTAAACATACACACAGAATTGGGTTTCTTAAGTATGAAATGACTTATAATTTTTTTAAATGGTTATTTTAATTTGTATTTTTTTTTATTTTGTTTATTTATTATTCATAAATGGGTTATTTTATTGATTTATTGAATATTTTCGTTGAGGACAAATATTGATATAAATATTATATAATAAAAGTTTCAAAATATTTTATTATTATATGAATATGTGATCATTATATTGTTGTGTTGTATGGAGTAATGGTTTCCTAAAGACAGCCGGCAGTAGACGCCCGTTATGACGAACAGCTGACTGGAACACAATAGAGAGAGAAGGGTTGTGAACTATTGTCGACTCGATCCCGCTCCCCTAGTTCCATATTATCGACTAATGCTCGCCCGCTCGTGTATACACAAAATATACACAGGCAACTCCTGTCCTAGCACGGGCCAGAGATTAACTTCTGTTGGCACATTCTTATCCTCCATTAGCATATCTGCCTTCTCTATTGTAGACTTCGCTACTGCCTTAGTCAAAGAGTCAGATTTATTAAAAACACATAAGAATTTAGAAACGATTTATACATAATAAATATGTAGTTCTAGAGCTACTTTTAAACTTGTATTACATGTTTTATTATAGAACATCATTATTAGTATAATAATAATAAAAAATAAAAACACCCACAATAAACATTTATAATTCAGCTAACTAATGGAAGTGCAGTTTTCTTATGAGTTGAAAATATCTAGGATCAACAGCGTAATAATAATCCAATTTTTATTTATAATTGCTGGTTAAAGATATCAGCTAATTTGTAATTTTAATATATACGTCATTTTTTAATTTTGCAAGTTCGATCAGTAATAAAACATATTCAGATCTTTTTTATTATAGCGTAGAGGATAGAAAATTACGTTAAATAATTTTACAACTTTGATATTACCTCGACGATATATGATCGTTATTCAGTTAAGGATATGACATGTAGTTTTTTTTATCACCTTCTGTAAAATTCAGTGGATGTGATATATCGTTGTTAAGCTGTGATACTCGAAAAATATCCAAAATACGACGTTCAAAAATTAAATTCGTTATTTCTCAATTTCAAAATCGCTTAACTCGCATAGTGTGTCTAAAAACGTAAAAGTTAAATTTTACAAAAGTACTATCCTCACCACTGTTTTTTACGTATGCGAAACGTGGCCTCTTACACTAAGGAAAGAACAGCGCCTTAAGGTTTTTATAAATAAAGTATTACGTCAAATATTTCGACCGAAAAAGGATGAGCTAATCGGAGACTTTAGAAGGATACACAACGCTGAATTGAGAGAACTGCACTAGGTTAATGTAATTCAGATTATTGCATTGTAAGGTTGGTGGAGTAAGTAATGAACGGACCCCTAAAATGTTAATAAACACTAAAAGGACGGGTAAGTAGACTGAAACGTAGATGGGAGGATTGCTTCAACACCAAAGTAGATTTGGGTTTGGAAGTTCGTCACTGGACAGATGTATGTAGAGAAGGATTGGTAGTGTTGGCATCGAAACTGGTTCGCTAAGCCTCAATTATTTATTTATTTAAACACTAAAAAAAAATGACTAGTTTAATAGATATCTCGTAAGCCAGACGAAAATACATTGGTATTCGACAAAAGGCTTTTTCGAAATTGATGTGTCTAAAATGAAATTTTTATTTTTCAAAATATTAAAATGGCTGTTTAACTAATAAAATTTTATCCATTTAAGTCTCAAAACATTTTTATTCCATTTCCAAGTCCGACGTTTCGGCCGATTCTGCCATTTTCAGGGACAAACAGCTTTTATTACACATATGATCCTTATGAATAATTTATGAAAAATATGGGATAAATATAATGTTGATAATTATAATTAAACTTGATATGAATTATAATGATAAAATAAAGAGGAAATTTAACCAAAATGTAGTTGTAATATATAAATTAAATTCTTGACCTGAGTGTAGGGAAGGTTACAAATATTTTTTCTTATAAATTTTTAACAAAGAAAGTGACTATGATAAATAATTTATATTTTTAATGCGAAAATTGACTAATTAGGTAATTTGACATAATTTAAGAAATACTTATTGATAAAAATATATGATTCCCTAATGTTTTAACGTCTCATAGGGTAAGGGTAATTTGTTGGATTGATCAGGGCAGAATAGCCAGCATGAAGTTGTTTTTTAAATGATTTAGTTCTAAAATTGTATTAAGGTAAGATAAATTATAATTTTGTTATAATATTGTTGTGATAAAATATAATATTGTTAATTGTAATGGAATTGTTGATGATCATATGTGTAGTAAAAGCTAATTGTAATAGATTGTCCCTCAGGATGGCCGAAACGTCTGACTTGTAAACGGAAAAAAATGTTTTGAGAATTAAATGGATAAAATTTTATTATTTAAACAATATTAACTAGTCTCCAGAAGTGATAATAAATAAATTAAAATGGTTTTTATTTGTTTTTTTCTTGTATTTCGTTTATTTTATATTATATAATAAATGATAAGAATGGTTTATGGAGAGAACATTCTTGGTATTGATAGCAGCCTCTTAATTCATTTAATCAGAATTCTGAAAAAGTAAATATTCTTCGAATTCGCAAATAAATGATTTGTAATAATTCGATGTTGGTAACTGTGAGGAAAACTAGTGAAATATGACTTGATGCACCAGTTAACGAACGAAAAATGAAAGCTAACTAGCGATAGGATAGCGGTCGAGTTGCTATAGAATGTTGCCAAACCAGAAATAGATTACATAACGCATTGACAATAATGTTCGAGTCCTTATATAAAAGCGATAGACATTCCTTTGAAGATAATTTATCGAAGTCCTTCACCGCTTGTCCGTAAACTGTCAAACTTATCCAGTAGTTATTAATTAATATTAATTCGAAATTAATTCCCATGTTTTCAGCGGCTATCTTTCAGCCGTCGCGTGTCAACAAAGACAGGTAAAGAAAAAAAATTGTCGAAAAAGGAAACTGGCCAAACTCGAAAACGAAACCGGGTGAACTTGAGTTGTTTCCCTTTTGGTCTTCCACATCGGCTCAGTTTACTGAACTCGGCGACGTGCGTTAATTAACAGATTTTTTTTCATTTTCATTCATTAGCAGTTGGTTCACAAATACCATTTACAACTCCATGAAAATGATGAGAAAAACTCGTTTGAAATACGAATTTGAATGATACAAACGTGCTTCTACCTAACTATCTCAATCCTATCCATGGAATCAACATACCATCTTTGCTAATACATTGATATCTTAATGTTATAATATCGTTGGTCCTATTTCAAAGTGGTCTATCTGAAATTTCTTAGGATATTGTGCTTAATTTATGATTCAAGGTAGTACGTAGTTCATTTTTAATTATGGTATACTGCAATTGATCATTTTGATAATATTGTTCAATTGGTACAAAATGGTTCCTTATAGTCTAAGAGCACAGGGAATAAAGAATACGGCGTTTGGCGTAAAAGATTACGTTTAGGAAAAATACGTCGTTTGTAGAAGCAGCAGTTTCCATTATATTAACCAAAATTAATTCACAAAATATTCATTTTTCGTTATTTGAAAAAAGTTGTTTTTCGAAAAACCATATCTCGAGATTTACTGAACGTAAACAGCACTATGAGCGCTCAAATTTTAGAAAATTTATTCTACTTTAAGTGGTATCTAATGAAGTGTTGAAGGTAGTTTTGAAAGAACGAAGCTTTTTGACTTTTCTCGAAAAAAATACGCTTCGGGGGCTATACCTTAAATACTTCAATATTTACTGACATTTGCTTTATTTGGTAATGTCTATGTAGGAATTGAACCATTTTTGACCAAAAATAACCCGTCATAATTGAAATAAACCAAAAATGTATCTTTTTAACTTATGAAACAATCACAAGTTTTAATCCACCTAACTGTGGTTGGCAGCGTAACAGATTCAGTTCTGTAAACCTGGTTAAATAGCTATTTACAGATGACAACAAAGAGAGCGATATAGAGGCCAGGATAGCAGCAGGAAATAGAAGTTATTTCTCATTGCAGAAAGTATTGAAGTTTAGAGCTCTCTCTACAAGTAGTCATCTACAAAACCATGGGAAGGCCAGTAGTGATCTATGGGTGTAAAACGCGGCCCTTGAAAGAAATGAGGAACCGATGCTCAAATCCAGGGAGAGAAGAGTATTGAGAACGACATGTGGAGGTGTCTTTTGGAGGTGAAGGAATGAGAAGCTGATGGAACTGTCTGTGGAATCCAAGTGGAGCAAGATGGTAGATTGGTTGGCAGTAGTGGAGGAGTCCTGGGTTCTTGTAGGCAGTGTAGTACCATGACAATAATAACTGTGGATATTTGATTCATTAATATTGATTCTTATTTCTACATAGTTTTCAATAAATTGGGATGACATTTATTTTATGATCTTGGGCTCTAAGAGAATTACCTCCAAGATAAATATATGTTTTCATGTTCTTAGATAGACTTTACTACATTACTGATATTTTTAAAATTCAAAAGACCCTTACACTAGATTCACAAACAGTATCACTCATTACTCATCCTCAGAGATGAAGACCCGCAAGAACATTCAGCAATCTCGCCGAAGAAGAACAAGACAGAACTCGAAGACAGGAGAAGCAAAAGACACTTAATATTCCGAACAGGCGGCTTATTAAACCGAGAACAGGTAGGCCGCAGACAGAGTCGCACCCAAAACCAGCTCTGACTCAGAGAACAATGATCTTCGAGTATTTTGCACCTTACGAATCAACCAGAATAACTCCAATGAGTTCATGCCTCCATAATCCAGTCTTGAGGAATTTTCGAAAGTCCTTCTGAATTTCCATTAGCACGCCGATACTCGTTTTGTAAGCGTGTAAACAAAATTACTAGTTACTGTCAAGTGTGGTCGATCACACTATATTTTACACCTGAATCACTTTCTAAGTGAATTTGGATCCATTTAACAAAACAAAATTTTTTATAAGTGGCCTTTTATTAGTTTTAGTTCATTAGTGCGGTCAAATTATAACCCAAATAAGTTGAAACATCTGTAATAGTACCAACGTTTCAGCAAGAAGTTCCAGCCATCATCAGGGCTAAGAACAAAGAACGAGATAACAACCAATGAATACAAAAATTAAAAAAGAAAGTATACACAGAATGACATAAAGTAACTGGAAGTGGAACTCCAAAGCTCAACTCTGGCTGAGGTTGGGATAGGCCTTATTATTTATTGTAAGTTTAGATCATTTGCAACTTGCTTTAAAATAAAATAATCCATAGCTTTTTCTCAGCACATTCAAATCCTCAGGATTTTCTTGGAAAAGAATTTATCTAGATTTCGTTATATAATTCATGTTTGAAATATTTATTTTTTAATAATTAAATTTTTTACAGCTAAAATGCTTTCAATGGTTAATATTTCAAAATTAAAATTATAAGCACATATATAACAATCATCAGTTAAATTTATCATACGTGAGCAATAAGGCCATGTTCCAGGCCACTCGTTGATAGATTTCGAATGAATTTGAAATTTATTTTTGCGATGATATTCAATATAGCAATAATAATATACATGAAATTAATAATACATGATAATTTTATATAAAGGTAATTTGAATCATGAGACGTAATCAAAGGCGATAATATTATCGAGTTGATTCTAGTGGGAACTTGGAAAGTCCGACTGCAGCCAAGACTTTTTTACGTTGAATTATTTTTAGTTTTGTTATTCTTGAAGTGAGTTGTAATCTCAATTGCCAGCTAAATCAGAGTTGGGTCAACAAGTTTTCGAATCATTTCGAGCAAATTCACTTATGTTAATTGAGTAATTTAGGATCAATTAATTATCGCAGGCTAATTATAAAGTAATCATTTCTTCAAATCACAATGCCTTTGACAAAATTAGTACAGAGTAAAATCAATCTTATAAAGTCAATTCCTAAAGTAGCTTTTTTGAAGATTTATGATGGTGTTTGAATTATGATTATATTGTTAAGATTAAATTAAGTTCGTAATTTAAAAATTTGATATACAAAGTGGCGTATCTGCGAATTTTATTATTTTGGGTTTTGTTACATTTTAGCATGTCTTCTTATTTTTGTCTTCGTAATTTTCAAAAGATCTAATT
The DNA here is from genome assembly GCF_000696795.3 of Halyomorpha halys. NCBI lineage: Eukaryota > Metazoa > Arthropoda > Insecta > Hemiptera > Pentatomidae > Halyomorpha > Halyomorpha halys. The sequence goes on from NW_027114640.1 coordinate 101,735, forward strand.
GAATATGTGACGTCACTAATTAAAAATTAAATAAGACCAGTTGACTTAAATTGAAATTCAAACATTACCCAGTGCTTTGAATCTGCAACAATACCTACACAATTCTCCCAGATATTTTGAAAAAGGCCAGTTTGGCTTTGGACCAACGGTATAATAAATATTAATAGCAGATTATTGTTGATGTACATTTTTTTAACATGAAAAATTAGCTGATACATTCAATTAAATCAATGCTCAAATATTTTCTTGTGAAAATTATATTTTATATTTAATAAAATTTGTTTTGAATCACGATGTTTCTCTGGAATTTCTTAAGTTGCCTTAATGGGGATGGGTTGAGTCCGAGTTTGGGCATATCAATTTATTAAGTAGATAAAAGGGTCTTCATTGTTTAAAGAAAAAACCTGGCAATTAATACTGAGGGTATAACTTCCCAGTTATAATCAAAAAACATTTCATCCATTCTAATAACTTGAAAAAGTTTCTTTATGGCTTAAAGGCAGTTTAAAAAAAAAATTTAATTGTGCTGAAGTTTCGACACGAATTTTAGGTCCTCACCAGAGCTAAAAAAATAATAAAAAAAAACCACCATCATTTAGGGAAACATATATGATACATTCGTTCATTTTTAGCTTTTGTTATGACTTAAAATTTGGATCAAAACATCGTCACTAAGAAATAGGTTTTTGTTTATTTGCTGACCGCATTTCCGTCCATATTCTTATAAAGTGTGGGTATGACATCAGAAATCAACTTCAGTTAAAGTCTGGATTTGATGCTGATAACTTTGTGCATCTTTTTATTTTTTTCGAAAAATGCGTTTTTCATCAGTTAAACTCTTTATGTATATTCTTTTTCTTTAAATGTAAAATAAAACATTACACGGTGATAATATGTAAAATAAAAATCACAGTGTGATCACTAAAAACATTTTTGTATAATAGAGAGATATCTCACACTAATATATTCATTAAACACATACAGATAAGCAGCATAAAATATAAACAAAAGTAAGAGTTAAGTGGGGAGATAATAGAGAGTCCAATTATATCATTTTCAATTTCTCACTCAATGTTAGTAAGATTTTTACGGAACCTGTTAATTATTATTTAATTGTTTAACACAAAATACCTAAACTATATACAAGCTTCAGTATTCGGAATATAAAAATCAAAAAATAATACATGGAAGTCTCTTTAGATATTTTTCAGATCGCACTATAGAATGCTTCATGGTGTTTATTTTTAAAACAAGATTCTTTCATAATTTGGTGATATAGAGCATGAAAACTCTATACTACAGATTGTAAAAATAATTTGGAAGGAACTAAAATGAAAGTGAATCTGCTGGAAGGGTTAGGCAAGCTAGTGATCCAAACCCTTGCGGGCTGAGCTAGAAAGTGGTCCTGGTAGTATTGACCTATAGTGAGGCAAGCAGGAGTCGTTTCCAAACAGTGCAAACCCGAGGAGTCAAGGACGTATCTCTGTAATCGTTATCTGGGGTCTCTACAGAAGAATCTATGTAGGTTCAGGAGGACGCGAACCCATCTCGGTGGGGCAACCAATTCTGTAAACACTGTCTTACTTATTGAACCCTTCCTATAACATAATCGACTCTAATATCGATTGCACTTGTTCATGCTTTAAATGCAATATCGATGAAGAAGTCTACAAGGATGATGTAACATGTTTTCCCATTATCTTACATAATCTGTAATTCATAAATCAAAAGCCATAAATAATTTACTTAAGAAAAATAGAGATTAGATCAATGATATTTTATTATATTGATTGTTTGAGAGTGGTTTATTTTATTGTTAACAACGAAAGTATGGGAACCAAATATAAAAAAATCCAAAATCAAAGAATCGACAAAAATAAAATGCAATAAGAGATAATAAAAAGTACTATAGTTGTAATTATACAAAAGGTTTGTCAGGAGGGATGAAACGTCATTAATGAATCATGATTTGGAAGAAATTTCATCTTGTTTCAAACCAAATAATAAATTGAAAAAATATTTTAGTATAGTAAAATACCCCATACATAGTAAATATCAATCTGGATTGGTATATAAAATTCCATGCATTAATTGTCCAGCCATATATATTGGTGAAACAAAGCAATATATTAAAGATAGAATATATCAACGTGGAAATGACATAAAAAATATGAAAAAAGACCCAAAGAAAAACAGCATTGGTACATCAAGTTCAAAATTACATGATTTTGATTTTGAAAATGTCAAGGTACAAGGTATATTAGGAAATAATTTCAGAAGAAAAATAGTAGAATCAATTTACATTTCAGAAAATATAAATTATACAGTAAACTTTAAATCAGATTCTAAAGGACTAAACACCATTATTCTGGAATTTTAAGTAAGATAAATATATAATTATTAATAAAATGTTAGTTATAAGATGAAATGTTCAAAGTATTGAAATATACAGATGTATATATATCATATATGCACATGTATATGAGTATAAATGTGAAAAAATAAGGGCGATGTATTTATTCAAAAGTATGTATATAATAATAATACTGTATTTATGTTTTTAAATAATGTTAAGTTATAACAAATTAAAAAAGATCGTTAATTATATTGTTAATAAATTAAACTTCATGATAACAAAGTCCTAACTGTTGCTTTTGCTGTTGACGGTAGCTTTTGTTGTTAATGAGATTGAAGAAAGACAATGTTTGGAATAAATTTGTAATGAAATTAAAGAGTTTGTAAATGAATAATCATGTTATAATATTATTTTAATATTTATTTTGTTGTAAAGTGTTAATTTTCTAAAATACTCAAAACCAACTAAATTAGGAATTTCCAATGAAATAGGTTTTATTTGTTCTTTTTTTTATTAATGTATTTTGAAAAAGATTTTTGGATAAATTCGTATCAGTAATTTATTTTGATTCTAATGTGTAAATCTATAAAAAATAAAAATCATATCGCAAATGACAGCCATTAAAAATTTCCTAAGGAAACTTAAATTATGATGAAGGATTTTTTTATGATATTTAAACTGGGTCATAAAAGTGCTCTGTAGTCAATATATTTTGTACAATGTTGATTTTCGAACATCCTCTAGTCCAACTAACTTAGGAATTTTCTATGAAATATGTTTTATTTGTTATTTTATTTGTTTATTCATAATTCAAATTATGATAAAGGATTCTTATAGGAAATAAGATTCTGAAACTAATTTGTTTTAAACTTTTCGATTAATCCCATGATTAACGGCTTCAAGACACCGATAAATAAAATACCTGACATGAATTCGTCCATCTGGAGAATAAACGAAATGTTTTCTTAAACAATTAAAAATCAAAAGAAGACGGTTCGACGGAACAAGTCGACAGTAGAAAACATTTATTTGTTTAGTACAGAGAGCCAAGGTTACACCTGTATTTTTAGTATCGTCAAGGTAGGAAACAATTTTTCGTGGATATTAGTTGGGCGCGTGTTAGAGTCCAGTTTATTTTAACTTTCTCATATTTAAGTTATTCGCTTTGGTTGGCAGCAAACTTCCATTTCACACCCAATTTACTGTCACACCTACTGCGTCTCCCAAAAGCAATTGCTTCGCATTACATACTAAGATGCAAGTATTTTTCCTTAATTGGTAATAGGCTTGATGTAAATCCGTGGTATTATATTTATATCACGCCTTAAATTGTTTTGTGCACTTGTCTATCTCTCGAGCCCACCAAATAATAAATTAATCGAACCCATACCGTTCTGAACCAGGCGCTTCAAGATTCTCCCCCCAACATCACCGTCTTCGTCAATTACCATTTACATTAATTCTTAAGGAAGAAGCAATGAAGCGATAAGGGTTTATGGCATGTTATTTAACATTTAATAATAGGAAAAAGATAATATTCCATAATCTTTGATTATCTTCCTCCAAAATTTGAAAGGTTTCCTTTACTTTCTCTCTCAGTCCCTCCGTACCTTTGCCTCGACAAGAAAGATTAGGGCAATATTATACCTTAACCAAGTTACCCTCTAGGAAGGTAGTATAAATAAAATTCTAATTTGATCTGCTATCCTTTATAATATAGTAACAGACATCAAACTACGAGAAAAATTACTTGAATAACACACAATTAACAATGTTCACCAATCATTAATACAACGAACGAATGTCTTCATTTATTTTCTCCATACTTCTTATACGGTAAAGTAAAAATAAAAAAAAATCTAAAACAAATGTTTTCCCATTTGGACAGGCCTTGGATGCCTTATAAATCTCTTGGGGCTTGGGATGGTTTCTGTTTATTCACTGCGTTACGATTTGCATACGTTTATTGGTTAGGTCGATTTGTGGAGGTTTTCCATTTAGTGTCGAGTATAAATCATTTGTTTTGTTCACCAATGTTTGAGGCTGACATCCAGGTTTTTTTAAATCACTTAAAGAATAATCTGGTCTAAATTGGTAATATTTGACCTTAGAATCATAAAATAAACACAAAAAACTATATCGATCTTTTAACTGCGTTTTAATGCACAACTACCTCTTTTATTGTTATTATTATAAACGCTTACTTCACTTTATATTGCCATTACAAAGTGGTGTATGTGCTTGCATTTTTATGCATTTTAATCTTCTATTCTCTTCCAAATCCCAGAAAGACCTAACAGAATACCTGATGCAGTAAATAATAATAAATATGTATTGCTCTGCAACCCGTGAAGGGTCGGGGGTGCAGTTATTTGTAAGGAAGTACTGCTATTAGACCAACGGTTGTGAAAGTAGGTGATTTAGCCAAAATTACGCTAGACTGCCAAAGTTTTCTGCAATAGAGCGTGCCCACTTCATGAGGCTGGGTGGACCTCGGAGGACTTACCACTACAGTATTATTTTTATTTATTTATCACCCTACCCTGCCTATTAGGCAATACGGGTGTTCGCAGCAGTTGGTACAACTCATTGCTGCATATCTCAAACATACCACTACAGTAACGGATTATATATAATAGCCTACAATTATCTGTAATTCTCAGTCCTCGAAGTAAATCAGAACTCAGCCACAGAGCTCCTATGCTCCCCCGAATATATGATACAACTAATTAAAAATGCAAAGTGATCAATTGATATATATAATTTATACATTAGCTGTTTTTTAAATCTTCAACCATCATTCAAATTCACTCACAAATTTGCAGATTTGTCACATTAGAAACAATCAAATTTAAAGTTAGTAAAATTTGAATACAATATGTTTAGTGGATATATAAAAAATGAATATACCATTAAAACTGCTTCTTCAATCAAAACAAGCTTCCTAGTGGCTATTAGATTAGATCAATGTATATCGATTCCCTATTGGCTGTTAATTCAATCGAAAACGTTTCTCATTGGCTGTTACAGTACGTAATCCATCAATGGTTTTGCCGTTGGACCACCTGGCCATTGTTTTTCGTCGGTGGTTGTCCTGCAAAGGGGGTCCATTTGCCCAACTGTGAAATCAACTACAATAGAATATTGTAGTATAATAAACGTTTTTATATAATATCGTTCAGAACTTTGTTGTTTACAACTAGTTGGGGTTTGAGGAGCGGTGTCAGATGACTGAGTACTAGAGAGGTTTCTGCCTCGACTGCTTACATAAAGGACAAATCGATACCTCGATGCTCTTGTCTCGATTTTTCTTAAAGACTATACACAATGTCTAAATAATAATTCTTTACTAATGCTTCTACAGTCCAGGAAGTGATTTTTTTTTAATTTAAATAGTTTTAAAGCTAGGTAATACCAAGTTCTAAAATAATACGCAATGGCTCAAGTGTAAGTAATTAGTAAATAAAAAAATAACTTAAAATTATAGGGGCAACGTTTTGAAACGCGTAGAACCCAAACTATCGAATGAAAAAAATAATAATCAGTCTGTACGCTTGGGTTGTTATCTTCTTTAAAAAGAAATGCGGAACCAGAACTTTTAAAGCAGGACGAGTGAGGGGAAAAATAAATTTAATAATTCATAAGTTGGTATAAAAAAATAAATAATTGGAATAAATAACATATACACAGGTTCAAAACAAATATTAGGGTAAACTGGTCCAAAAAATTAAAAGGAGCGAAATACTTGAGTTCCATGAGTTCCAGCAATAATCTGTTTTTAGTAATAATAACTTTACAGTTAAATAGCAGTTTCAATACGACTCAGATTCGTTTCTCACAGCCTACGGCCTCTGCTTCTAAGTAAGCGCTCATACCCACCGACAGTAGAACATTCCATATGAAACGAAATACCTTTCCCGTTGGACTAGCTCAACGGTTACGACAAGCGAGTGCGTTACCCGACCATTAATTTGTTTCGTAAGGTGAAAGGTGGAGCAATAGAGAGAACTAGAAAGTTGCGAAGATTCTCGAAGGATGGCGACTTCCTCAGAGCAGCTGCCAACTCCACAGAGGACCCTGCTAATGGTACTGGTACAGGTACTGACGATATCGAAGAGGGAATGATTTTAGAAATGTATGCAAAGGAATCGTATACTTATTTTTTTAGGACGTGAAAATATTGGAGCGAGTGCAGAAAGTTTTCTTGCAAGGCATAATCAATCATGATAAAAAGTTTTAAATATAAACTGAGCAAAAACTTTGACTGATGAATCTGATCGAAGTTGAAAATTGAATATTTCTTGGAATTTCGAGGTCAGAAATCCATAATAAGTGAACCTAAATGTTCGATATCGATACAAAAAATCGAAGGTTACTACATTCTTCCATCCATTGGATCCAGTCAGAACAAATCTTCGAGGTCAGATCTTACGCAATCCACCCACATACGTTTCAGTCAATTCAACGTCGGCTTGATTATACGTTTATTTCATCGGCCAGATGATATCTTAATAGAGCTGGAAAAGTATAATAAGTCAATTTTTTAAAATTTATTCTACAGAGCGTAAATCACTAAACCTATTTCTGTCATTCTCTGACTTAGACTACTTTGGTAGTTTCTCCAGAGCCTGGGCATTAAATTTCTTGTTCAAAATTTCATATTTTCAGTACAATTTTTATTTCACAGTTCAAAAAATACTGGATGGTTCTGATCTAGTACCATAAAGCCCTCGTTGTAACCTCATTTAACGATCTGAATTGAGCAAAATAAGTGGAAATCCAATGATAAATACGTTTCGGTCTTGATCTTTGGCAGTAAATATTGCTAGAGCTTCCACTGCAGCCTGACCTTTCCGAATGTGGTTGCCTTCCTTCAATCAATAGCCTGATAGGTCTTCTGTCTTCCCAATCTCAATCCAAGAGTCCCATTCAACTACTAGAAAATAAAAATATTTCAGAGTATATTAAAACCAGTATTTTGAATTGAACTGTCAAAAGATTTTTTTTTCGAGCGTATAACATGGATAGACAGGAAACTGAAAATTAATGCTGAAATCGGTTATGAATCATTTATAGAGCTATTGTGCAACCTCATCCACATTTCAACGTCTCGCCATTGCTAACCTTCAATAGCAGGTGGGATTTTTTCCTTTTTTTTTTTTTTTTATAAATACAGAAACTGTAAAGACAAATATTGCACGATTTATTAAACAATAAATTATCTATTTGATATAAATTCAATCAATTTTGTATACCATAGTAACAACCAAAATAGGTTAATAAATGATTCGGATAAGAGGGATTGAAAAATTATAGACCTTTAAGCAACAATTTGCATAATTTTTACTTCTATTTTATAATTAAAAACAGCTGAATTTATTCATGAGATGTTATGATTGATTATAATTTACAAGTAATAAGCTTATACCTAATAGTTACAAAGTGTTTTTATTCAATTTTTTTCACGAAAAAAAAAAAACAGCCCTTTTTTTATTACTTCTTTGTTTTCCCTCAAATAAAAAAAAAGTTCCGGACTTTTTTACCCATCATATTGTACTACTGTTTTATTAAAATAAAAATAATGATGTTTTGCTATAATGAACAATCAACTAGTATACATTGAATTTCTATAAATAATATAAAAATAAATTACAATTAATTTATAATTTATTTTATTATTCACACAATTAGTTAGCTATTTTATTTCAATTTACAAATTTAAAAGTATTTTAAATTATTTATAATTAATTTTTAAATTATTTATAAACTTTTAATGTACAGTTGTTGATTGTGCATTATTTTCATTTTAGGAAAACGATAGTACTGGGAAAAAAAAAAAAAAAAAAAAAGAGGCGAAAATAAAGAAGTGATAAAAAAGGGCTGTTTATTCCTGAAAAAAAAATCGTAAAATTTTCTTCTTTTTTTTAAATTGTTGAACAGGCATTATTATAATTTTAGATAAACAATAGAACTGGATAATGTGTAAAAAAGTCCGAAACATGATTTGAGGAAAAATAAAGAAGTGATACAAAAAAGGGATATTAAAAAAAAAATTAATATATGCAAGGTTATAACTCTTTAGAAAAGATATGTCTTTTTACTTAATTTTTACAAAGTAAATGTTTTTCTTAAATTATCTTTTTAACTTTTGACCTTATTATTAAGACAAATAATTTTTATATTCTTATTCCATACTATTTTATTCATTCTTGTTCCAAGAGGTCATTAAAAGATTAAGATCATTCACAAATACTTTGCCAGATTATCAGTGCAAGCACGTTGCAAGGATATCGCATCTTGATTTTAAAACGTCCAAGTTTTTTTTCTTTTCTGCATATGAATTTTTATATTTAAAATTTTAATATTATCTGTAACCTACTTGAATCTTGTTTAATTTAACTATATACACCGGCATCTTTTAAATTAATTATTACAAGAGACTCGTTAATTAATCTAGTTAGTCAAGTCAATAGTTTTATTTGTGTCAATGAGTTGTGGTTATATCTGACGCAACTCTAGAGAGTCATTGGCAGTCCCAAAGCTAAACTATGAATTAGCTCAGTTCATAATTCAATCCTACTTAGTGTGCCTTAGAAGGCTCGGAGCGGTTCCTGTCCTCTCTTAGCAATTATTCATAATTAGATTATTTATTTATTAGGCTTCTCTGTGTCATTAGGTGTCGTCAAAATTTTATCGAGAGGCTGTCCACTTGTTTTCGGTAATTAAAATGAATTATGACCGATTCTCATAAATACGAATGAGGAGTAATCCTATTATAATATCTCTAGTATAAGTATGATATAAATTCGAAAGTGTTTGGAGTCCAAAGAGTAATTTTTTTTCTATATCTGTTCAGTCCGGTCATCTGACCTGTCGTTTTATGATTTGAAAGAAAAAAGATGGAGGGGGGGGGCGTGAAAGTATATAAGGATCCTATGTTTTCGAGGTGCTAAAAATGAAAATGAAATATATTTTATGATCACGCGCTCGCGAATCTATTTATTTTAACTTTTCTAATTTCAAGCATATTCGGGTCCCTTTATATGTTTCCGGGGGTGCTGAAAATGAAAATAAAATTGATTTTGTGATAGCGCGCTTGTGAATCGATATTTTAACTTTCAGGATTTCTAACATAAGTATGTATTTTTATGTTTCTTTCGATGTGTAGAAACTGAAAAAAGCATAGTAACTTTAGAAACCTTTAAGAGGACCACTATATTTCAGAAATCCTAAAGGTTAAATCGAAACGCAAGTACGCGATCATAAATTTTTGTTTTTTTTTATTTATTTTCAGCAACCATGAATATAATAGTCCTATATATCATATGTCAGATATAAGAAAATTTAAAAGTAAATTCAGTGCTTGGAATTTTTGTATTATAATATTATTTTTTAGTTTTTCAACTGAAACTAAAGATAGAACTAACTAAATATCAGTTTTATCCATGGCCTAACGCTTCATAACTAAATGTTAGTTGCTGATTTCAGATGTTAGCTAATTTAGTTCCAAGAGTTAGCTATGAGCTTACAGTTAACAACTAACCGGTTAGTTTTAGTTCCCAATGCAACTACAGCCAATTTAGCTTTAGCTTTTTGTTGCTAGTTACAGATTACTTTTGTCCAACTCTGCCCATCACTATCATCAAATCGTCTCATCTCAGCAATATTTCCTACTATTTAAATTTATTTAACTTAATAACAATATTATACAATATTTTCGGCTTCTCCCCCCACAAGGTATTCCTATTTTCTTCAATATATCACTTAATTTATATTAATCATTTTTGTTGTAACCAAAACCCTTTCTGAACCGGAATATAAACATAAAATTCTCTGACACGATACAAACGTTGTAAAATACGCTAAATTTTTTATATTTTGCACGTGGGTGGACTTATATCTGATAAATGTATATTTTTAAACCTATGTCGTTTCTGTTAAAAAAAAATTTCCCACATGGCATCGCGATTTTGCTCAGTAGTTTGCTTACTCCAGAAGACATAAGGAAGACACCGGATTGGTTAGTATCCTCGGACTAAGACTGAAGAGTTCGGACCGGTTTAAAGAGAACAAAATAAGTGGATTGTGGAGGGTCATCATGGAGCGAGGTACCGTACAGATTTCATTGTACCGTTAGCTCTGGTCCCGGTGGTGCCCCTAACGGTGAGCCAAATGACTAGGCTATGCGATTCAGCTCCAGCTTTCTTTTCCATCTCCTGCGTCGTAGTCGGGGCGGGCGAGGGTCTACCGGGGCCCGGCTATCGATCCTCGGGGTCATTGACTACTGCCTCTGTACGTCACCCGGACCGCTCCGCTCTATTTGGGTCTCCCCCGCCGTAGCCTCTAATCACTCCATTGTATAGTCCCTGTACAACTGGAATCTAAAACGTATTCCCTTACAATGAAACTAGTATATCTCCAATAATAACTACAAAAAAAAAATAACATCGTTAATCACCACGGCAGACTCGTCTATTTAGAATTAATTAAAAATATATGTGTGAGACTCTTGCTTACGTGAATCTTCTAAGAATCTAGCATTTGTAGATAAATTTATAATTTCAGGATTACATAATGGGATTTGATTGAGGGTGGTCTCTGTTAATTAAATGCAATATTTCTTTTATTCATCAATTTCCATTCATTCATAATATAAGAAAGAAATTACGATAGCTGAAGTATTGTAAACTAAATAATTCTGAAATAGTGAAAAAAAAAAAAAACTAGACAAAAACTATTAAAAACCAATAGATAATTGATCATTATCAATTATTAATTATTGATAAAGTATGATGTATATAAAGCATGAATTGAAAAAAAAAAATTGCAACTTTTCGGGAGCTTACACAATCAATTACATACAAGTCATCAAGCAATCTTCCAATAATATAAAAATAATCTGTTAGCAAAAATAATGCCGCTATGAAGCTGAAGCCGCGTATCGTTAAGGAGATCAAATTCTTTGGGGGCAAGGGAAAAAATAGAGAAAAAAGGACATAATAAAGAAAAAAGTACAAGTTTATAATACTTATTAACTACACTATCACTTTTGAATATTTTTGTGGGATGAACAGGCATGTAATACACTTTTTCTCGAATATACCATAAATGGTGAAAACTCCACTAGAGATTGTTAAACGATAGGATTAAGAAATACTGTTGGATAAGAACAGAAACTAGAATCGGGTGGAAAGGGCGGGTGAAGCAAGATGGAGGGATTGCTGAAATGAAACAGCGAAAGGAGGCTGCTTTGTTTCGATTAGCTCATCTCGACTACCAATCGATTATTTTATAAATTAGTTATCGATAAATAAATGGAGTATTACCCAATGTATACAACTTTATATACATACAATGACAGTAAATCTTCCGTATACTGTAATTGTGCATTATACCAAAACGTGGCGAAATAACTGAATTAATTCTGTATAATATATAATAAAGGAACAATTGTTTAGAAATGTTAAGGGATTCTCGTAATATTACCTATGTTGAAAAATAAAATCCTTTCAGTCCGAAATTTTAGAAAAAGGTAGAAGCAACTGCAACTAATACTCATTTGCTCATTTGCTTACTCATTTTCCATAGTGCTTTATGTAGCTAAGTGGATCCCGGAGAGCTCGCGATCTCACTGGGTTGACACTACTACTAAATTGAAAAAGGAAATAATTGACTGCCACAGCCGGATTCGAACCGGTTCCTTGGAGACGTCCTTACTTAGCAGTCCATTGCCTTACCAATGAACTACCAACTCCTAAATAAATAAATAAAAAACTAAACTTAAAGTACAATAACATATTAAACACAATCATTCATCACATTTACATTCAGCCTTGAGAACTTCAAACCGAATTTTTCTCCCCACTTGTTGAGGAAAAGCAGGACTCTGAAAGATCCCAGTGCTTCTCTCTCGACTACGCCACTGTTTTTAAAAGCCAGTGGAGGTGAGTTAGGGCGCTAGATTCAGTTTATTTCAAAATTTGATTCTTACCTTATAGAATATTTATATAAATCAATATTGTCAATAAATATTATCTATATTAGACGTTCCCATGATAATTTTTAAATTGTAGTTTTACAAAAATGGATATATTGACTTTTGATAGCTCACTCCTCATAGGCCCATCTCCGTTTCTTTTAACCTTCAGTTTCAGTTTTTTATATTCATTTTCCAGAATTTGACATTTGGACAATATTGCTCACTAAGCCAAAGATATAATAATGTCGATGAACTCACCTTTAGCATATTATTTAAAGTTTTGGGCTCTTGAAAATTGATCCAATGAAGAGAAATGTTGGCTGAAGCCTGTTTTCAAGGACGGAAAATTCGCGAGGGGACGAGATTCCTTTAAAGGATGGAGTGATGTTGGTCCTGCAGGATATGGAATCGAACCATACTCAGTCATCTGAGAGGGTCAACAAGTTTTTTTGACACTATTTCAATCTCGCTATAAAAGAATAGAACCGTTGACAAGATTTTCTATTCAGGTTCGACTTTCGATGAGCTTTCACTGATGGTATCGCTCACTTCCTTCGGTTGATATGTTTAGGTTTATAATTGTTAATTCATATTACAAACCAAATACTTATTGTTTTGAATTTGATCAATATTAAGGAATGGAATAATTTAGTGGGTAAGGCCTAGGATTATTTTCAGTTACTCAGGAGATCCTTTAGCTTCAGTGGATAATTAGCCTTACTATAAGTAGAGAAAATCGGCATTTAACTTTTAATGCTAACCATATCACCTCTCTGGTCTCTATTAGAGAAACTCATTAGTTTTAACACAAAAAATACTTTTAATAATCAAATAAACTTAGCATGAGGAGAAGATGGTCAGATGTGCGTCAGTAATGATACACAAAAAGGTATAATTATTTTATTTCTGCTGAAGTATTGGCCTGAATTTCAGACCTACATCAGGGCGACTCGCAAGGAGTTTCAACAAAAGTGGAATTACTGACTGTACCCCCTTAAGTTACCTAAAAAGCACTAAGTAAAAACTTAGGAATATTACCTAGAAAATCTTACTCCGAAACCGTAACAAATTCTAGCCAAATAACACAGTATATAGCTTTGAAACAGTTCTAGACATTACTAATTATGAAGTCTTACCTAATAGGCTATCAAACAGAGATGTGCCCACTCTTGTCTACATGTGTATGATCTTGTATTTTTCAGTCTTTGGGATGCCTTAATTGACTAACTTTTTGTGTGTCAATTATTTTTTCCTTTTTTTTTTAATTCTATCAAAACAACAACAAAAATCTAAAAATAGTTCATGTTCTTTTTTTTAAAGATAATTTTGTCATAAGCTTATTAATGACTATATCTGACAATAAAAAAAGTTTGTTTTCTTAAGGTATTATGTAGAAAGAGAGAGCGCGGTGGCTCAATGCTACTACCTCCAAGGACTAGAGTTCGAATCCGGTTTGGCAGATAATTATTTTTTGTTACATTGTAGCCGAGTCAACCCTGTGGGTTCTGGAGCCCAAGCCTCATAAAGTGGGTATCCTTAATCTGATAGTCGACCGTGATTCTGACCAAATTCGGACCAGGTACAACTGTTGGTCTAGTACCAGTGCTTCCTTACAAAGTACTGCACGGGTTAACTTCATGGGTTGTAGCGGTACACATTTTAATTTTTAATTATGTAGAAAGTATAATAGACTGGGATTACCTTGTGACACCCCTATTAGCTAGGATACATTCAGTATAACTGTCAAGGGAACTATATTGATAAAATAAAAAACCTTTTTTGCAAACGTACCACTATTAAAATCAACAATATACATCTGTGAATTTTAGCAATGACAAACAATTATTTTGTAACCTCGTACTATAATAATAACAGTCGTAGACTTCTGAAAACATTATTTGTTTTGTCATGTTAATATTTCATATTTGATAGACAATCTTACTAAATAAAAAAAACTAGAAACCTCTAAAAATGGACATAGCTGCTTCAAGTCAGAAGTATATATTTACTGTTTTAGACCTTCTACACATTTGTGAGATATAGTTCGAAATATTATATATGGACTCTATTCGTTCGTATTTTTTTCTTAGTTATTATAAGTTTTTACTCAGAAACGAATAAAAGACTTCCGAGTTATTTCTTATGTTTCTTAAGTGGGGGTTCCATTCAACAGTTGAATGCCAATCTCTGTCTCTATGAGAACGTCTGCAACTAAAATATTCATAGTGAAAAAATTAAGCAGTAAGTGGTTAGGATTAATTAGTCATTATTCATATTTATATTTTTCTGACTGGAATTTTGCCCTCAATCGGATAATTTTCATCCAACTCTGCTATGGAATCATTTCAACATACTGAAGAATATGTGATTTCGGAACTTAGGTACTTCAACAAGGGACTGAATCTATGAATCTATAGGAATCCTGTGGGTATCGAGTACCGTTTCGACACGAAGCAAACGATAGACGAAAGAGTAAAGTATTTTCGACAGATGGAAGCAAGTATTGGTAAGAGGAGAGCCCTGACCGCATTGCATACATCTATCTTCAAGGCACGGCGTTGCGCGAACTCTATAGTGTCGCAAATTCCTCTCTGCTCAACCTATTTACTCTGTACAGTATCTGTTATAACCGTTTATCCAGTACAGTATTTACTATACCTATACGTATTTATTAAATAGTCTACTTCATTATTATTATAAGTACAAGAGCCCAAAAGGAGAAAAATGTCATCCCATTTTTTAAATACTTTAATGAAAACCAAATATAATTACTAGTCTAAATTGATAAGTCTGCCAAGTATAGATAGAGGGAATATAAAATGACGGATGTTTGAAAAAGATTTTTTTTCATTCCGAGCTTTGTAATCTTTAAAACTACCAACAACACTAGAAAACCTAATGGAACATTTTAAAAGTAGAGTAAATTACCTAAAATACGTTTGATATTTTCCGACATATAGCTTATTAAAAAACAACATTTCATAAAAAATGCTCTGAAAAATCAGAAGTTCTGCTTCTGATAAATCATATCTAAAAAACTATAAGACGTACAGATGTCTATTAGCACTCAAATTAAAGCTGGTCAAACGTACTATAAAGTAGTATATGATACTTATTTTCGGAGGAGCAGTAGTTTTCATGATAGTTCCAAAATAAATTGATTTATAGTTGTTCAAGCGAAATTTCATGTGCAAAATTTATATTCATATCGGATATAAGTTACGTGTCAGAAACTACTACCAGTAAGTTAAATGACCTTTATTTTAAATGCTGACAGAAATATTTACCTCTTACGCCTATTGAGATGTATTTTTTCAAAAATCAAACATTTTAGCCAAATAACTAGAAATTAAAATTTTGTGAATTTATTTTATTGTATATCACGAAAACTACTACTCCTACGAAGATAAACGTTATAGTACATTAAATTATCTTTAATACGAGTGCTAATAGACATCAGTACGTCGAATGGTTTTTGAGATATAGATTTCCCAAAATAAATTTATTAACTACTGATTTTTCAGTAAATTTTTTTATTAAAATCTGCTTTTTAAAAAACTATATTCCGGGAAGTATTGAATGTAAATAGATCTTTTAGACCTCATATTTTAGTGAATTTACTCAATTTAAATGATTTTCTCTTACGTTTTCTAGAGTTGTTGGTAGTTATATAAATATAGAATACCGAATGAAAAATTATTTAAAAAAAAAAAAAGGTTTGAACTAGCCACCATTTTTTATTATCCCTACCTATACTTAACTGAGTAATAAATTTAGACAGCAATTTAAAATAGTTTTCATTTAAGTAATCAAAAATTGGGGGGGAAATCACTGGCTTTTTTTATCCCCGGTTCTTGTACTATAGGAACTTGGAAATTATGTTATACACTAAAATTCAGTTTTAATATCAAATACAAAAGCTTGAAGTACCCAAAAATTTCATTTATTCTTATGCATGTTTTATGATAAACAAAAAAACGTGTTTTTATTTATTTTTAAGATGCTCAATTAGGATATTCTAAACTTGATTAGATACGGTTAGTTCTTTTAGCTCGAATTACCTAATATCCTTGAATTGTAAATAAAACTAGATTAGAAGTTTAAGCTTTAAATGGTAGGTTTTACTAAACCTCCTCAGTATCAAACTCAGGAATGTTACAATAAAACCAAAAAATTAAAATTTTCACCTTTTTAACGACTAAACGGTTTAGAAACTATTATAACATCAATTTGAAACCAATATTTTATCTGTCGTTAGCTAAATGAACTTACGGTGTCAGCATCTGTGCAATCTATGTTTTTGTTTTTAAATTTCCTCCATATAGAGCTAACACGACATGAGTGAAATTTCAAATTTTGTGTTTATTTTTCATATTTTCTTTGAAATATTTCTGATACATTTATTCTTTTCATTATAAAATTAAACAGAGTGTTTTCCTAGATATGCTACTTTCAAAGCAGCTAAAAGTAAGTGTACTGTTATGAATATAGTTAAGACTGGTGTTTGGGCTGAGCCCACGGGGAATATTGAAACTAATGAAGGCTAAGGGGGGCCCGGATGGCAGGGGGTGCACCCCCTTATAAAATAATTGTCTGGACAACCCTCAACCCCTGGCGCACAAAGCCCTCCCCTAACCTTAGTCACTAGTCTAAGCTCTCACATCGATCGCTCTCATATCGGTTACGTTTATCTATCGATTACTTTTATTATATCCACCTTATTTATAAATATTTTTACCACCCTGCCACACTTTTATGATAGAAATGAAGTTTGAAATATAAGGTATATTTAGTGCATAAGACATGTCTAGATAGTTTTAATTCTAATAAGTTTCATTGTAGTGAACTCAAATACTATACAATTATTGTAGATTTTTCTAATATTTCTCAGCCTAATTGGCCACATAACGAATTTTATTTAGATTGATTAACTTTTTTATTCTATTCCACTTGTAAATATGAGAGTTCATTCAATAGCAACAACTTGAGAAGGTTAAACATTCTTTTAGGTTAACATCCTGTTAAATTGTGATTAACGTTTTGTGCTACTATGGGAACTACAAATAATAATTATTGTATTACTATTGTTAACAATATTGATTAAATATTGTTTTAAAAAATACTGATGAATTATTAGTTAGTTCATTTTAGTAAATGCTCTCAGGCCTTTCCTGCTTAGACATTGATCAATTAGTCAATACTGATCGATTACACTGAATTATGGTATTGCAACGGCATGGAACAAGAATGATCTATCGATATGTATATTTAATCGACTATTATTCTATCTATTTTTTGTTTCTTATACAACACCATACCTCCCAGTTAGCGTAGGTTTTTTTCACAATCTAACACTCTAAAAATACTAGCTAAATTAAATAGTATACCATTTCAGAATAGTTTAACATTGTTCTATTTTCCAAGTCATCTAAGGCTGTCAAGTTCGAGATAAACTAAGTTTCCATTTGTACAATTTTGTTTTTTTTTACTATTTTGCGCTACCTGCATTAACAAAACGTTGACTTGAGTCTTGTCAGAATCTTCAAATAATACCTATTGTAGTAATTTTTGCTCTTTTTAACACACTAGTGGCCGCATATCACCTGAGAGAAGAACAAGAGATATTTTTGAGTGATATTGCCTCTTAAATTCTGCTAATACCAACTTCTGGTCGGAACCTGATGCTCTGTAACTCCATATAAAAAAATAAGGAAAAAAAATTAAAAATCCAAAACCAGTGCCAATTTGGTTTTAATTAATTTTCTTGATTCAAGCCAATATTGTTATTAATTAAACTATTAGACTAACTTGTATTCCAATAAATATTAAGTTTCAATTCTTGTGTACAATGTATTATTTATCTAATTCCAAAATATTCGTATACTTTTTTTTTTTTAATTTTTAATTAATATATTATTCATATTTTGGTATCATAATAATTCTTCTAATTTCTATAATATCTAAAAAGAATCTTAGGAGTATAATCAGGGCAAATACAAGAGGTATCTCAGGACAGCATGGTTGGCGACTACTTACGTGCTATAAGTTTAGAGTTTTGTTGAGTTCAAGTATACTCTGGGATACATGTATATAAGGTTTTTTTATTACAGTATATGTGACATCATAGATTTACTACAGTTAATATTAGCTGAAAATATGAAAACAATTAAAAATCTAATATTTTAAATAATAAAGATTTAAAGTCATAAAATTATAATAATAATAAAATAGTTTTCTAGTGTATATATAAACATCTAATATAATATACACATAATAATCTAACAATAATATTAACATTGAATTAAAAAACATGGAACATGTAGCAGCAAGAAAAAACAACAACAAACAACCAACTAACATCGAAACAATTAGATTTCAAAAAGGAAAACTACTTTTTTTTTTTTTTATTTGTTCATAGACGTGTCAAACTGAGAAAAGTGGGCGTGCAATATATTGTTCAAATTAGCGAGATTTTGTTATCATTATTTGATAGTCGGCTAAGAGACTAAATTACTTTTTTTTTATCATTTAAAGTGAATTCCTTCAGTAGAATTTAATTAAAAATAAAGAAAAGAAAACAACGAATAAGTATAAAAAGAAACGTCTAATAGAGCAAAGCTGAAGTAACTAAACAGTTAGAACAAACACTTAAAATAGTTACACATGCAAACGCCATCGACTGTAACCTGAACGCTTCTCGCTGTGGTTCTCCATGATATTGTACTCTCATGCTCGAATATTTTCCGAATAAAATATTTCCAATTTTTGTATACAACATCGAAATGCAACATCAGTTGTTTGGGAATACAACACTCACAAAGCGTTAAGTCCACGCATTATCGTTTCACCGCCGGCGCTTCGTCCCTACAACAGGACATCCATTAACTCAATATTCAATAAATAATTATAAAGAAATATGAAATACTTTTTTTATTACAAAAAAAATAGTTAATGATAATCTATTTCACTTTTCATTGGTAAATATTTCGAAGTTTTCTATTCTCTTTGTATTGAAGAAACAGTTTATTTTTATATCCATATTGTTAGATATTGCGACGTTTCGGCCCAAACATGTGGGTCTTCTTCTAGTATAATAAAAAAATAAATATTACACGAAATAATATTGATAAAATATTATAATAAAAATTGAAAAGAAAGTATATAAAGAAATAATATTGATAACAATATCTCTAAAGTACTTTTGTTATTTGTCAATATTATTTTGTTGTTTTGATATCCATGAAATCGATTTATATCAATAATTTACTAAGAAATATAAAATACGTTTTTTTTTTATATAAAAAAAGTAAATGAAAATCTATTTCACAGTTCGAGGGTAAATATTTCAAACTTGTATTTTATATTGGAGAAATAATTTTATGTTTCTTTTAATACATAAGCCAAAGTTTCGGCCCATTCATGTGAACCTTCATCAAGCATAAAAAATAATTGGGGTAAATAATTAATTTTGTTTTGAAATTCAATTTCCATTACTTATTTTGCTCCTCCTATCTTATGTAATCTTAGTTTCGATTTCATCCCCGATGATGACCTACATGTAAGGGCCGAAATATCGTCATATAAAATAAGAAGAACATAAAAATATTTGTTATCAGGATTATTTTCTCCAGTATATAAACAAGAGTCAACAAAAGCCATCAGTCATTCTTATGTCTGGTTTTTATTTTTAAAAACATATAAATATACTCATATCTGAAATGTTTTTAAGAGCAGAATGAGAGAAGATATGATAGAGACTACTCCAGGATGGAGACTATAACGAGCGTGAAAGGATATTATCATACGTGAATAAGGATCTTTGCCATCGGGCTTCAAGGATAGCGCGCACATTCCCCCAACAAAAAAAAAAACAAACCAACCAAAACAAACAAAAAACAAAAACGCGACAAAACAAAAAAGTAAATTGTCAGCCACATTCTTACCTTGGGCGACATTTTGCTGTTTCTTACGCCTTCCCTCCCTCATCTTAGTTTGAGTTTTATTTTAAAGAGTTCTTTAACAAATACGAAGAAATATGCTGCGTTTCATTGACAATTATGAAGGAATCAATCTATGTTAGAAATGATGTAATTATTCTTTCTATTTTGAATTTCATTCAAAATGTCTCCGTATTCCATCAGTCTTAAACTTACAATCTGAAAGTTCATCTTTGATTTTACTTTCATTCCGATTCATCATGCAAGGACAGAAAATGATATGCTGTAGTACATTTCAAAATTCTGAATTATTTTACTTTCATCACCCTTCGACAATTGGTCCTCTACCATATTAAAAAGTTTTAGTGGACGAGTCATGTCGATTTAAAATTTTCAACGGGCAAAACAAAACCTGTTTACTTGTTTTACATATCAAACTGATTTCGGAATATTATTCTAAACCAGATAACTTAGAATTCTTATTTCCCTTTATTATAGCAGCTTGTATTATTTATTCGCTAATGAAAAAATCACTGATGATTTTAATTATCAAACTTTTATAAATGTATTCGAACATTGATAGATAGCAATTTAAATAAAGAGGACCTTGATCAATATGATAGTAATATTTCAATACTGTCATATTGTGGGTAGATGAATGAGTAGTAAAGTAACGAATTGATTGTAATTTTTCTCGCACTGTAATAATATCAAATTAAAAAATTGCATAATTAATTTAGCATATTTTAAATAAATGATTATGAGAGATAGTTGACCGTGGATGATAAATGAGGAGAAGATGGTTGGGGGTGCGGTCAATGAAACACAAAGTCATACTTATTTGTGTTTCATTGACCGCACCCCCAACCATCTTCTCCTCATTAAATAAATGATATAACACTGTTTCGGGTACACCTAAATAGTCTGGAATGGAGGGCTCCCATTATGTAGTGACTACTAGCGCCCCATGTAGCCAACAGTAAAAACATAGTGAGCATAAGTGAGCCAGTTTCTCTGAGGAAGCAGTCATTCTTTTTCTTCAGTGAATGAGTGAGTAGGAAGTTTCTGGATACCCCCTCCCCTCCCCCCGGCCATAGGAGAGAAAGGAAATAGGGATGTCGAAGAGAAATAGAGAAAAGCATGGAGTATGTTCTTTCTATATGGTTCACACCATCCATTATAATCAATAAGCATAGCTACTGCTTTTACAGAATCATAATCAAAACCCACTAACTCAGTTAACCATAAATGTTCTTTTTTTTCTGTCAATTATATTTATTTTTTCATTCCGATTCACTAATATATATATATATATATATATATATAGTCCACTAACAATACCCAACCTGACAATCAAAAGTGGGGTAATTCTTGGCTTTAAATTGAAGGCGCACTTCATACCATAAGCCCTAGCTGTATAAAGAATTTATTCAATAAAATATGTTTCCAATACTTCTCTTCAAACTTAGGTGGTTGTAAAGACTAATTTATATGATATTTTTATTCGATTCGTTAGAAAATTGTTTTCACTTTATTTTTTAGTGGTTAGGAAACTGTTATGATGGTGAACGAAAAGTTACTGTACGCAGACTGAGGTATATGACAGATGGAAAGGAATCCGACGAGATACCGAATGGCGAAACAAGTTGAACGGGCAGGTCTCGTTGCACAATTCACATCACAAGGTCTCTTCTCGTTTCACAACCAATAGATCACGTAGCTACAGCAGCTCGATCGTATTGTCTTCCGCGTTACAATGCACACAGCATCCATTGGTCAATCCAGATCATACATCTCCATTCGGTACGAACTTGGATAATAACAAAATATCCTAAAGAGGACATGTTCTCTACTGTTGGTGGAATAACGAAGGACCTCTTAGGTTCCAAAGGTGAATTAAGGAATTTTAGAATATTTTATAACAAACCCTGACCCTCTCAATTCACATTTACACATGATGGAATCAGATAAATGTTAAAGTTTTTTTTTTTAAATTTATTTATTGCTATTTACAACTGTACATTATAATACATTTAGTAAATTTGATCTGAGTTAAATTGGAGGGTTACAGGCGTGTAAAGAAACTACCTATTGGTAGCACTCTAATGACGTTTTACATTAGCAGGTCTCGTGACCATCTTCTTTTCAGGCGCCTCAGAGGATTGTCAGGAATGGAAGAGAAAGCAAGGTTAGAAACTAGTGGGTTTGGGTGGTTAGGTAGTTTGTAATGGAAGGGGTGATATCTGGTTCGGGTTTGATCGGTTATATAAGGAACATTAAGGTCTTTATGTATGATTCTATTTGTGACAAAGTAAGGAGCATTGAGGATTTTATAATGGATTTTGGATTGCAATGATTGGATACGAGAGGAATTCAAAGGTTTAGTGGAGCCCCAAAGCTCAACTCCGTATGTCCATATTGACCTTATTACAGTAATGTAAATCAGTATTTTGTAATGAATTGGAAGTTTAGACCGTTTGTCTAGTAAGTGCTGTAAAATTGGGAATCGATGTGAAGTTTCTGTCTTTTCAGTCTTGTGTGAGGATTCCAGGCTTGTCGTTTGTCCAGATGTAGCGGATCTGTTCGACAGGGGTAGTATCAACGTTATTAAAGGAGACTGTAGGGCAGTCCGGTAGGTTTACGACGGTAGTGTATAGGTGATTTGATGGGATTTATTTTAATCCTCCAACACCATTCTTCGAGGGCAGTAATATGGGATTGGAGAGTTTGGGATGCAATCAAAGAGTTATTACTAACTGTGAGCACACATGTGTCATCAGCATACGTAGGTAAGGATAGTGTTAGGAGTTGTTGGGATGTCAGGTGTATAGATGGTGTAGAGGAGGGGGCCGAGGATACTGCCTTGAGGAACACCAGCGGACTGAGAATAGAGGGAAGAATAGGATCCGTTGTGGTTTACTTGGAATAATCTATCGATGAGAAAGGAACGGATGATGAGAGTATATGTAGAAGGTAGGAATCTACGGAGTTTGTAAAGCAGTCCCGTGTGCCAGACTCGAACAAAATCAAATGTTAAAGTTAAAATCAGTTAATGTGACTCTTCAGAGCCACGACAGTAACTGTCATGGTAAACTGTATTATAGTTATAATAATAATATTGACTGTCGTGGCAGTATGGTAGTAATCTCATCTAGTATAAACCTATAATTATCTATTTCGGCCATGTAATGACTCATACTTATGTACTACGGTTACCTCTATCTTTAAATATATACAATACATTCAGTAACGTAACTTATAAGTACAGCAGTTTTATGAAGTAATTCCTCAATGATGACAGTACTATAAAAAACGAACAAAAAAAAACAGCGTGGTATGATCTCAACAGCAACCACCTGTGTTAGCATAAACATGGTTGTTTTCTTGTTTACACAGAAGCGACATTTCATAAACTTTCGTCAGAAATTTCATATTCTTATTGAATATAGCTCGCGATTTTTAATGTCGTGTTAAAATAAATACTATAATAACATATAAGTCGCGGTTAGTGGTGTGTAATTATTCGGATAAACAAGTGCCTCTTCCTAAAATTGTTAAAAACTACGAATTTGATGTTCATATTCAGTTAGTCTATAGACGACTAGTTTAACGAATTGAAAAACATGGTTAATTTAACATCATATTCATAAACATAGACCTTCTAGTACAGCTAATTAAATTATTTATGTACCTCAGTTAACATAAAATGAAAACAAATTGAAACGATAATTGAAAAGTGAGGAAATAGGATTGCAGTCATTGTGAGACTCACTACCTCAACTCTATCCTTGGTGTACGATTATCAGTGAGGTAAGTCGTTTCGAAACAATATTCTGAGTCTTGTTGGAGGGGAACGAGGAAGTAATATCTGGAAATACCTTATAACTAACATATCAGTAACTTTTAAGTACGAAATATAATATAATAATAATTATAACGGTTAATAACAATTTTTAGTTCAATAATTTAATGGATTCTTATATCATCAATTGTCCGTCATGTACATTTCTTAATTAAGGATTCATCATGCAAGATCGGGAAAATATTTTGGAAATGCTTCACTACATCTTCTTTCTTAAAAGGCAATTCTCAAATTTCCATCAAATTTCTTTATAAAAACTCTGAGGAAATATGATAAGAAAAATAATAAAAAAACTTCGGAGACAGGAAATTACTTGTAAAAGTAGAGATGCATATAACGACAATACAATTAACTTTTTTTCATAAACCCCTTCCCGATCATTTCTGAGATACGGGGTGGATTATCTGGAGGTAACGAACCTATTCTAACCATAGAGATGGGCTGGGGGAGTCAAGTTTTCATTTCTGGGGACTGCCACAAAAATAAAAATCTACTCCCCTGGCCATATTCGAACCGGCACCACTGTAGTCACGAGACAGTAGCTTAACTCCCTCAGCGATAAACGGCCCTACAACACAACTAAACAGCCTACCAAATAAACATAAAAATTATAAGAAAAGCTACAACGCAGTGTTTTTTTATAAATATGTTTCAGTTATACTGGCCCGCCATCTACACAAGTACCCGAAGACTACTAATGTCCGTTTCGTTCGATTAAGTCTAGTATTTCCAGCAGTGGAACAAATGCTCTTCCAAATCTAAATGCGAATATGATAGAAGGTTATATTAAATTCTTGATTTTTTCCACAAAATAAACTATTAAGACGAAATAATTAATTTTAACAACGAATTTAAAAATAATACTTTAAATACCGTAGGGTTTAAAAAATAAAATAGACAATACTTGGGTACTTACATAAGTAATTGAACATTTTTCTTCCTTTGTTTTTAGACCGGTTGGAACAAGTGGCAAATTGTTTGCCCAACATCGTTGGCCTCTGTTGCGGATTGGAGTATTTATGTATTGGTAATGTTTGTATATTGGATGGAGAATGCACTGGCCAATGTTTGCGTTGGCACTCTTCTGGGTCGTTCCCAAGTAGTATCCTTTCACACATAAAAGAGATTTGCTCTTACCACTGATTCGCCTGCCCTTAACACATTTGGCGAAGCTGCTCAAAAGGCTCCTCATATTTAGCTAAGTAGTATACTTTGAAACTGATTTAATTTTAAAGTTGATATTGAAATTATCATGATTCATAAACCTAATAACCTTTGGCTGTTAATTGGATTAATTGTTTCTTAGGAGATCTTAAAATTTCGAGGTGATATTTCATATAACTGTGGTGTATATTGCCGAAATTATTCATGTTTTTTGATTTCCCAATAATTTTGACCAAATTTCACAACTTACCGAAAACCCGGGGAGTATTTTCTGGAATTTGCTTTTTTCATGAGCTTTTATTGGTAAAGTTACGTCTATAGCAATTACGAGCACAATTACGTCTTTGAATGCGGTTTTAACACAACTCTCCCAGTTATAAAGTAAGTTTTTAAATCTCCCAAAAAAAAGGACCTTAATGTTCCCTATGTAATCGATCTAGCCCGAACCAGATATCACTCCTTCCATTATAAATTCTCAAACCCCCTAGTTTCTAGTCTTGTATCCTCTTCCATTCCTGACAATCCTCCGAGGCGCCTGAAAAGAAGATGGCCACGAGACCAGCTAATGTAAAATGTCATTAGAGTGCTACCAATGGGTAGTTTCTCTACACGCCTGTAACACTCCAATTTAACTTAGATCAGATTTACTAAATGTATTATAATGTACAGTTTTAAATAGCAATAAATAAATATTAGAAAAAAAAATTAATGAGAAGATGAACTTCACAACCCCTACTGTAACAATGTATAATCTTTCAAGTTATTTATTTTTAAAAGTTAACCACGTTTCAGAGTTTCAAGGAAAGGATTTAGTTCTTATAATGACAATGACTCTATAAATAAAATGAAATCATAGAAATATACAATAAAATGATGTAGGTTCAATCAATATTTAAGTATAATATAAAAGGCCAACCGTCTCCAATGGATAAGCGGTCTTCTCAGAAGGGCAGACCACTGGCCACAATAGGAAGGACTCAATTGAGTCAGCAAATGATGCAGTTCTTGGTAAGTATCAAACGGATCACTTCACACTTCCAGATAATTCGCAATTAGCTCTGAGTCAACTGCGAGTTATATAGAATTCTTTTGTTTGAGTTAATAAAGAAGGATCCTATAATCGATGAGGACTTCCTGACTGGAGTTGCAAGGTGAGTGGACTGCCCATCGCGGAGCGAATATCAATTAGCAGAGCCATCAGGTAATCGTCTTCCGATAGAGTTCAGCCCACACCTGCGCCGCTTAATAAAGGTGATCCCGGATGATCATTCCAGGCCAAATATGGAATGACTGGAGCGATTGAAGTCTATCAATGGACTGACTGGAGTCATTGAATTCTGACTGGTGTGATAGAAGTCCAGCACCACATATTTTGAAAGAAATTATTTATTTTATTTTTTTGAATCTATTTATTGATATTTATAAGTGTATTTATTTATTTTTTTAAAGTTAATAATAGAACTTTATTTTCTGAAAGATATTGAAATCTGCCACACCGGGTAGCACTCATATAATATTTTTAGATTGCTTTAAGATTATAGAGGCCATCTTCTTTTCTGGCGTCTCAGATTGTCTAGAATGGAAGAGATAGCAAGGTCAGAAACTCGCGGATTTGGGTGGTTAGGGAGTTTATTATGTAAGGATTGATATCTGGTTCGGTTATACATGGAACATTGTGGTCTTTACGGATGATTTTATTTGTGACAAAGTAGTGATGATTATACGAAGGATTTTGGATTGTATGGATTTTATGAGAAAGTAGTTTGAAGTCAGTGAAGCCCCATAACTTAACAACGGATGCCCAGGCCAGATAGGCCTTAAAATCATCTAGGTCAGCCTTTTGTGATGGATTGGAAGTTAATACCGTTTGTCTAGTAAGTGCTGTAATAGTTGGAATCGACGTGCAGTTTCCTCTCTTTTCAGTCTTGTGTCAGGATTCAATTTCGGGACCAATTTTCGAGGGTTGTGATATGTGATTGGAAAGTTTGGCACACAATTAAAGGGATATTGTTAACTGCGAGCACACATGTGTTATCGGCATACTTGGATGTGAACTGGATGTGACCAAGAATACCTCCTTGAGGAACACCAGAGGACTGAGAGAAGAGGGATGAATAGGAACCATTGTGAATTATTGTTAAAACTGTTTTATTGTTTATCTTGCTGAAACATTTTAAGAGGTTAATGTATTATTGAAGTATTTTACAATTCACTTTTAAGAAAGCTAATTTTCAGGGGGGTACTCCCTCGTTTGGAGTAAGAGTAGTTGTGAGTAGCCTCACATGATAAAATTGCTTACTTAGTTTAGGAACCTCTGAATTACAGCCCAAAAAATATTCCGGTATACAAATTAATATAACTCTTAACAATAAATGGGCCATAAACAGTACCTTAACCTCGTAAACTGAATGCTCCAAAAGTTGCACATAATTTTTTGTTTTCTTTTGACTGTACCCCCGACCATCTTCTTCATAATAAAAAAAAACATGTATTACTAGTATATATTACATATTTACTGTGCTGTGTGTAGACACGATAAGATTTTTTTTAAAAATGTTTAACTCCATCTGCTGTGTATCTAGTAACCTAATACAGGTTTACAGGACAACTTTTATTTAATAAGTTTTTCTCTCTCCCTCTCTAGTTTAGTGCAGCCTAAAAATGGCGCAGATCATCGTACCACTACATCAGTTATCCTCACTCACATTCGGTTGGATTGATTGGGTTTTAGCCTGGATTTACTGAGTTGTAGTTGGATTTTCAGCAGCTCCGTATAACTCTAAAAAATCCATACAGATTTTTACGCTGACAATTGTTCCACGTTCTTTTGGGCGTGGAGTGGAGTAACCACCCCGAGGCTGCTAACAAGACATCATTCCCTGCCCATGAAGCCAGGAGCGGCGGGCAACTAAATATTATACAGGGCCACTGATAGCTATAATTAAGGCTCTTGTCTAATTTGACGGGATTAGCGCCGTTGTGAAGGATATCGAGAAGCATATTAAATAGCACGTAGAGCTTCTAACAACAATATGGATAATTTCTTCATACCAACTTGTGGGTAAGTTTAAATCATCGAAATAATTTGCAATGCTTTACATGAATGAGAAAAATAAACTTCTTCAATCGAGGAGCAAATATATCAGCACAAAAAAAAAAAATTAAAATTCCGTATTTATTACATATTAATATGGTTTTCTTTTCACTTAGCAATATAAAAAAGATCTTTTTGACTAAATAACGCGAGTACAATGGTAAAGTTTATTTAGCAGTATATTAATTAATGAACTAATCCTAAATTGCATCCATGATAATGTTGTCATAGGTTTATGTATATATATAACTAATTTTTGGACAGGTCAGGTTTAAATTATGATAGCTGATTTAAGGTACCAATAGTTATCTAAGTTTGATTTTGTATTATTCAATTAGTGATACCTTACAAACAGTTATGTCTTTTTCAAATTCTGAAGAGAGAAACGTCGATTCATTCAATGCAAAACTACGTTAAAAGGCCGTAAAATTGGCTGATATCTCACTTTTGATTGGTGTGGAAATAAAAGTAGTTAAAGTCTACAGTTATATCAATTGTTTCAAAAAAAGGAAAGTTATTTGAAAAAGATTTTTAGCCTCTCTTTCAACTATATATCGGAAAGAAAATAAATAATACAGTTCAACAGGTAACGTAGAAAAAAATATCAAACAACCGGCTTGAAAACTACATAAAATGCCAGATTGATAGAATCTGACACAGAAATTCAAATGCGATCGCGAAATCGATTTCTTTTACTATATCGCCTAAATTTTACCTGAAACTATCTTACTAGTTATATGAGACTATCGAGTAAATTTGCAAATACAATTGAATCTGGGTTTTTAAACAGTTCTAGACGTGTGGAGTTGTTTTAAGTTGATGTTCTTTTATCGGGATTTCGACAAAATTCTCATTTAATTACGTTATTTGTGAATTAATTATATAAATGATATATGTGACTTTTTCAGGAATTTCCCAAACATTATTAAAAACTGGATTTAAATCGTGTTTGTGTTGGGTTTTCCACGAGCCGATCGGTTCCACAAAGCAAGCGATCCCCAATTGCTCTAATTAGGGAACCCCACAACATCAAAACATATCTTAATTTAACAATTGTGGTTAAATTTTCAAAGGTCGTTTCAGATCTTCATTTTAGATAATTGGTCTTTAAGATGGCGATTGAACTTGAAGAAGTATATGCTTTATCCTGACCCGTTCGTCAGACGCGTTAATTGCTTGAGAAAGGAAAACGACAAAAAATATAAATATTAATCCGGAATATAGAAACAAGTGTAATTATTTACAGCTGAAGGTAAGTACTCTATTAGAAATGCATGAGAACACTACATTTACATATAATGTTAATACATCGTCTTTCGGAAATGAAAACACTTAGCAACTACAATAATTTTTGCGATTACATTCACTTATAAAAAAGTACAGGGGATTTTCCATAAATTTTCTTGATGAATCATTCATAACGTCCGATACATTATTTCTTTTTTTCAAGGTATACGGATTACATCTAAAGAGACTGAGGAAAAGTGGCTGATATATACCCATTCTAGTTCAGTCCCCAGACAATTTATACAATATTCAATTTATAAATTTATTATTTACGACTTTATTTCTATTATTTGAAAAGAAGGGATAAGGCATTGGACACATCTCATTTTCTTGAAAACATTTTCTTTTATATCAAGCGTGAATCGGCTCAGGTCAAGATGCCCACAAGTGGCCACCTAGACTGTATCAAGTGAGCACCTGCACCTCCTTGGGCTAGTGGATAATCCCGGAGGTTAATCTGAATGCTGATCATATCACCTCCATTTATAATCGTTGGTAAGGAAACAGCCAAATTAGCAAAAAAGAACACAAATTATTAAATCTTTCGTTTTAATAGTTTGTGTTTTTATTTTTTATTTTACTAGAGTGGGTAAAAAATCTGGTGGTCGAGCATGATTCTGACCGAATCACCTCATTGCACAACCGTTGGTACAGTGACAGTACTACCTTACAATGTCTGAACCCCTGACTATTCATGGGTAGTAGTGGTACAGGTTTTAATTTATATTAAATGAAGTTGTGAATTTCATCTTGTTTTAAATATTTCAGGTTTGGACCTACATTAACTATTACTTAATTTTATTTTGTTCACATTTCATCTGCAGTATCACAAAGATTGTTAATCTTGCATTGATTTTTAAGATTTGAGGAAATGTGAACATCAAGCAAGATATCCAAAATAAAATTACTAATTCCGAACATCGTTGGTTGACCGTGAAGATACTGTTGAAATTAAAATACAAATAAGGATATAACTAAAATATTCTGAGTAGATTTTTTTTTAGCTGTATCAAGTTCTTTTGTTTCAAGAGTTTTTGATCACAATCAATTATTTACATAAAAAGAAAAATGAGTATTTCGAACTTCGGACGTCGGAACGCGTATAATTAGAATACCTGATAGGGATATCTCAGGATCTAAATCAAACATATCGATACGGTAAATATGCAGATCATTATCATAGGAAAATTCCTCGACAGATATAATTCATCAGTGAATGTGTGTATACTATTTGTATTAGAGATGTGAACTGGTTGAGGTTGGATATGGACTGTGAGGTCAAGTGTGGGATGGCAACTCCCTCAAAGATATTCTTCCATTTTTTGTCTCGCCAGTTTTTGTCTTTTTTTCGCCTCGTCCCAGACCAGGGGAGGGCTAGAGGTAGCAACAGTAGATCTTTCAGTCTTCTTCAGTATTATATCACTTAGCAGAATTATATGAACATGATGTGTATCAATATATTAAAAGCAAATAAAGAAATTATATTGTAGTTTCAAAATAGAGATGTTTAGTAGAAGTACCGATAAATAAGTCAAGTTAACAGCTTTTTTTTTTTAAATAATTTATTTATTGTTATTTACAACTGTATAAAAATATATACAACAAATAAATTTGTCGTAGGTGATATAGTGACATAATACAAACATGTGGAGAATCCACCCATTGATAGAACTTCCATTTCTAGAGGAGAAGAAGATCTCCAGGCTATCTTCTTTTCAGACGCCTAGCAGGATTATTAGGTAATGAAGAAAAAGCAAGGTTAGAAACAAGTGGATTTGGATGGTTAGGAAGTTTATCATGGAAGGAATGGTATCTGGGTCTGGCCAAATCGGCAACATTTGGAACATTGAGGTCCTGACAAATGACTTGATTTATGACAAAATAAGGAGCATTTGAATTCGGGAGGAATTTGATGGTTTAGTGGAGTCCCAAAGCTCAACATCGTATGCCCAGATATAACAGCTTTTAAATTTTGTTTCCCGCCCATATACACAAAATTAAACCATAGAAATCAAATAAACCATCGTATAATAATTTGAATCTGGACAATCTGAACTAATTTCTGGGGGGGGGGGAGTTTGAATTACTGAAAGTATTAAAAAGTTCAGATTACGGAAAGTATTAAGTAAGATGGTGTAAAAAATTCAACAATATAAATGTACATAACTATTTTTATTTATTTATATTTTTTTAAATATTTTATTGGAAAGTTGACAGTTTCAAGTTTAAAAGAATACTCCTTTTAAAGTAGTCGGTTTTTTTAATCATCAAAAATGATCGTTTTATTATCTGTAGGTTTTATAAAAAAAAATTGTATTATAAATATTTATACTATTAATTAGCTTTAAAAATGATTTATTCAATATATATTAAGCATTTTTAGTTCCATTAAAGTATAATATATTAAACAGTTTTATTACTCCATTTCGAATTTTTCTAAAATTTCCACTTAAGAATTTTAGGATGATTAATGAATTGCTTATTGATTGGGAAGTTATAAATATCCTTTACACATGTGCACTTTTAATTGAAAACAAAAATTTTATTGCCTCCTAAATTTTCTTTAAAAAAATAAATAATTTTTTTTAAGCTAGTTCGGATAACTGGAGTGTTCGGATTACCACGATTGCAGTGTAACTTAAATATTTATACTGCGGGAATAAAACTAGAAACATAGTGTGAGATGTTTTATTATGCATTAGAAGTGAGTCATTCGATTTTTTTATATTAAAATTAATTAACTAATTAATAAAATCTGTTTATCAAACAGATAATTAAAAGCTTCTGTTCCGGGTAACCGAAAGTCTGTAATGGGGGCTCCCATAATGTTGACACTATCATATAGCCAACAGCCAAACCTTACCTCCTCATGCGCCCTCTGTGGGGAGAATTTGGGGCACTTGATGCACGAGAGAGCTATATTTTCTATGAGCAAATTATTTTTTTCATCAGTGAAAAATTAACGAGTT
Organism: Halyomorpha halys; assembly: GCF_000696795.3. Taxonomy (NCBI): domain Eukaryota; kingdom Metazoa; phylum Arthropoda; class Insecta; order Hemiptera; family Pentatomidae; genus Halyomorpha; species Halyomorpha halys. The sequence continues at coordinate 134,383 of NW_027114640.1, forward strand.
GACATATTCTGTCTCCCGGCAACAGAGGAGAGAGGAAATAGAGGGATGTGGAGAAAAAAAAGAAAGCATGGAGTAAGTCGAATTCTTTCCATACAATTCACAATATCACTATACATTACCATCATTATGACTGACTATATATCCGTAGATTCCTAATAAAAACTAATTAACACTCCTTAACCATGAATGTTCTCTTTCGGCCACCCCTACACCACCAGTAAATTATACAATAGATTTTTTTTCAATTATGTTTTATTTTATATTGTAATTAATTTACATATATAGTCCACTTACAATAGTGATGTATGAAGCGCATCAAGGCGAGGCCCTTGAGTTGAAGGCGCGCTTCATACTCTTTACAAATATAAAATTGGTAAAATTGAGAAATTAATCGTTTACTCTATTTACTTAAGAATATCCGTCTTTTGACCTGAAGATGAAAAATTAACTAAGTTTTACTTGAGACGTTCTTAAATTAATGAAACAAATTAAATAAGTTGAATTTTATTATTTTAGTAAATTATTTTTTGTTCATTTTTTTATCAGCGAACCCTCAAAAACAAAAAGAGAATACACCGAATACTAACAATTTTATTGGAATTTCCCATCCTCAAAATTTACCTGCTTCATTTCCGTTGAAAACATTGTTCGTGTGGGAAGGCGGTTGGAGAGTGTTCTCAGAATACGAGATCATTATATGAAAAAAGTAATAATAAAATAACCCGTAGCTCACCGTTATTAAATACATCGATATTAGCCCTTAATCAGAATCGATTAGTGGCATAAAGTGTGAGAAAGCACATTATAGTAACTACAGTCACTAAACTTCTAGTGGCTCTATTATTAGGAACTCTCACATCCTCGCTTTGACTGGTCCGATTCGATATAATTATTAATATAGCATGCGTTTTGACTATGGACCTGTTGCTTTTATAGGCAATAGGTATTTATAGCTATCCAAATCACCCGTGTGAGTCCAAATACTGTAGGATAATGATGGATTCACTAATTGTATAATTAAATATGTCATAAAATTGATTTGTCTATTGTTTGATTTGATGTTTTTATTAAGCAGTACAGGAGAATATCATAAGTCTCACCATATCCTATGAATATATACTAAAATTATTTTTAAAAAATTCAGTTTTTTCTACACTCTTGCTTAAGTGTCTATATAACAACTCTTATTTCTTGTTTCTCTCATTTTATGCATATGGAACTGAAATAATATAAATTTTTCTTGAATCCAGTTTTTTTTTATTCAGTTTTCAAATATCAAAAATTTTAGCTCTTACTACTAAAATTAATTTTAAATTGATTCTATCAAACTATTAATTATTTAAAAATAATTATTATCTGCCTCGAACCATTACTGACCTGATGATATTAATTTTTAATGAAAATACATTGTTCTAGTCCTTTATTTAACCCAGAATATGAGAGTAATGTCCTGAAACCTTGGTAGCTACAAATAGTAATTAATAAATAATTAACGCATTTATTTTTCAGTATTTATTAATTACAGATTATTTTAAGAATAGTTGGAAATTCATTGTCGAGTTATCGTTAATTGTTTTCTTTTTTTAAGTTTGTTAAAAACATTATTTTAGTCACCAATTATTTTGATCTTTAACTCTCAACAAATTTTATTATCTGTCTGACGTTTCGGTCGTCAGCCAATTATCAAGGAGACAACCTTATAATTGATTTTCAATTCACTAAAATGGTTAATTACAATGCAGGGGAATTGTCCAAGTCGACGATCATTAAAAATAAAAATATTTATGAAGTTAATATCATAACAGTTTCCAATAAATTTGTATAAAATAGCTATCCACTTTCAACACTGAAATAAAATTTGTAGAGTGTATTGGAAGGATCAAAAAGAATTTTTTTTATTATAGTTAACTAAACAAAAAAACAATTAATGAAAATATATGAGAAACTACTAATTTATTTTAGTCTTAGCTATTAGCTAAAAGCTTAAAAAACAATCTCTCATAATTATTTTAACATTTAAAAATATAGTTATGAATAAATATTAAAAATGAAAAAGTTTTATGTTCTGAAACGCTATCATTTATTGAAAATTAAGA
>NW_027114640.1:141083-196537 GCF_000696795.3 Halyomorpha halys
TATATATACACATTAGATTATCGTTTAAACGGGGTCAAAAAGGTAATAAATTAATTGAGAAGACTAATTTAATGTAACCGTGGAGTGTAATAGTCGACATTCATTTCTTGGGACTGCTATGACAAAAAAAGATCGATTGACCTAGGAGGGAATAAAACCCACAACGTACTGAACCAAGCACTCTTCTGAAATCAAATATACATATCATCTACACATCGCCTATCGAAAGAATGTAAATTAAAGTAAAAATTATTTGAACTTAAGATAAAACTACACATCCACTAGTTGTCAAAAAACACACCAACACAAAATTCAATTGACGATGGTTTCCTTGACTACACTCTCAGATGCTAAGAAAATTTGTTTTCCAACATTTGCTGACGACGTGACATAGGCATACAAAATTCAAATTTTCGTTTCTTTTTCTCTTACTATGCATTTTTTGAAGAAGCTTTTTCGAACAAACTTCGTCAGAAAAAATTACAAATTAAGTTAAAACTACACGTGAGTTCTAAGCAAATTATGTTTAAAAAGTGCAGAGTTGGAACGGAAAAAGAGAAAGATAATTTTGAATTTTGCCATTTTTGCTGTACCACTCCCTTTCCTAATTTCGGTAAACTATATATTTTTAATTTATACTATGAAGAAGGTGGTGTGGGGTGTTTCAGTTATGATCAATTCGAAACAGTCTAATGAAGTCGAAAGAGTCCCTCATGAAGCTCTACAAAGTTGGGCGAAACGTCAGTAAATTAATAGTTAACAGTTAAATAGTTAATACCCCTAGTTAATACGCACCCGTGACCATCTTCTTCATAATTTGAAATAATAAGGTCAATTATTTATATATATATATAATATTTTTTTTATCTAGGTAAATATTAGTAGAATAATTTATGAGCAATGAGAAGTCGGAACACTCATCTTGACAACAACAAAACAATAATCCACTTTCTAATCGTGCAGATCTATCCGGTGCTTTCCATTCCATTAAGAACAATCTCAGGCTCTCTTTTGCTAATCCTATGGTCAGGTATATCGCGATATCATTGTAAGATTTAAAAACATACTGATATCACCATGTGCTACTGAGTAATTAATTGCATGCATGAATAAAATGCAAATACTTAAGGGTAGGTCAGTCAGTATGATAGTCATCATTAAAAAAAAAAAGACAGTTTCAATCACGAAGAATCCTTATGTACTTATGTATATTACTATATATGAGATATCGAACGGTAATGATTTTTTACAATGTCTTGATTCATAATAAACATAAAGCATGTTAGGATATTAATTTGGTAATTATCTACTAGAAAAAAAGAAAGAAATGTACGGAGTAAAGTAAAGCTTCATTCCTCCTTTTTTCGAAGTAACCCATCTTTAATTTAAATGTTCAATAATCAAATTTAAAAATTTTCCTGAAAATCAGTCTGTCTGTGAATGATGCATTAGATTACTCTTTTGTAAATTGTTGTCGAGTGCTATCTCTAGTTACTGGTTATTTTTTACTGATTTTTGAGATACTTTATTTTGAGCGTAATATGTCATACATATTTCTTCAAATTACGTTGATGAACTCCATTCATACAGATGGAAGGCTCAAGACCATCTCAATGACTTACTGAGAAAATTCCATACATTTTGAAAAAATAAAAATAAAAATAAATTAATTTTTTTAATGAAATTTCATTCAACATAAATGCATAAAATAATAAAATTTTAGTAGAACAAATTAACAAAATAAAATTAACCTTCAACTGGTGAGAAGGAATATGATGAATGGCAATTTTTTTTTTTTTTAGTTTTTTAAAATCAAAATTTAACTTTCATATTTAAATTCACTTTCAATTGTTTCTGTATTAAATGATTTTTATAAAATTAAAATAAAAACTGGAATCGACGAATATAATTTTATTTAAAATTTAAAATAAATATATATACACTGTACAATTCTTACACAATATAACTAGAGGTCTTAAATTGTTGACAGTGATCTTAGATCATATTTTCTAGTATAATATAATATAATATATTTTTGTTAGGTTTGTTCACCCGACAATTTGTTTTCCTTTAGGCTAAAATGCTCATTGAAATGTTTTAACTATTCCAAAAGAGGACCCCGAAAAGTCACGTGAAGCGACATTCGACCGAACGGTCATATATCAGTCAGAATTAAAACTAGATAATATGAATTAAAATTATAAGACTGGAACAAACACAGAACGATTTGTGCTGTTTTTCTTATATAACGTTGCGTGAGATCCGTTGATTATTTAGTTAAGATCTGTCAGCAGTTTTAGTGATAGTGTCTGCAATGTCGAGAGGATTTAGTGAAATTACACAAAACCTTTCTGAGAAACGACAAAAACAAGATCAGGCGGAAATATCGTGAAAGTGATACAATTTATGGCAGCAAACTTCATTTATATATTTATTTAGTTTGATTGTTTTATTATTGGAGAAACACCTTCAGAACATATCGATATTCGAGTTAGTATCTTTTTTACACGTAATATTATTCTCTTGAAGTTTTAATCACGAAACTTGTAGAGACAAGATCTAGGCCATTGCGTGAACATGCGTTGCACATTTCATATCTACGCATCAAATTTGATACCGATCCATCTTAGTTATTGGGTCACTGTGAGATAATATGTCAGTATCGGCTGAATATTTAACAACAAATAAATAATAAATGAAGAAAATATTTGTTTTATATTGCATTTTCTAATCAGAGGAATTATCTAGACACAGTATGATTTCGTTTTCTATTTATTTTGTTTAAAAATTATATATGGCTAAATTATGTAATATATATGTTTATTACAGACTCTCAAAATAACTCAATGGCTTCAAACAAAAAAATAATCATTATAAAATATATAGCCTCAATTAGTTAAGTAACATAAAAAACAATTTGTAATTTTTTTATTTGGTAGAAAAAAATCGATGTCACGTAAAAAGTCAATTATTATCCATTTTGTGGTGTAAGGTTTACTAGTAAAAAAAATCATAAAAGAAGTAAATGTATTAACTTTCGATGGAAAACTCCTCAAATATACTTTTAATCTAATATATGTCACAAAATAATTTATGCATCGTAATAAGTCAACTGTAAACAATGAAAATACATACATATACACAAAACTGCTAACTAATAATTTTCAGAGCCTTGAATTGGTGAAGATATGAAGAATGAGTCAAATAAAAAATAATAAAATTTCTAAATGATAAAAAATTGTAATAAAATTGATTAACCTATTTTTAGGTTTCAATACTAAATATATCGTTATTAAAGACTTTCAATGAGTTTCAAATGTATCTTAAAATGAATAAATATTACAAATTAGGTTATGATTTATAAAATACAGAATTATAAATTGTATGTTTTTTTATCAATAATTTTTTATGTAAAAAAAATACAAAAGAGATAAGAAGTAAATAAAAATAAGCATAAAAATTGTAGACTGTTGCAAATAAGAACCATTTCAAGTGCACAGTGCGGTGATGATCTCGTGACCTTGCCAATCACTATAATAACTCACAGAAATTTCTAGATAAATCATTTTATCTTCAACAGAAATATTTGTCTCCAAGCTATCTACAATAAAGAAACTGAAAGGAATGCTGCAATGCCGCAGGGTTTCATCACTCGATGAATCAGCAGTATTGGGGCATCAACAGATTTATACTAGACATTCGATACAATATAACAAAACGGTATCGGATCGTTAGAGATTCTGGAAAGTTAGATATAGAAATCATTTACACGGACTAATAGTTTTTTAGAGAGGATGCGCTCAATAAGAGAATACAAGTAAAAATTATTTTTTAATTGTGCCAACGTTTCGGACTAAATTATAAACCTTCATATGTGAAAACCAAGATAAAAATAGTCAAAAGAATAAAATCAAACAGTATAACAAGGCGGTAGAAGGCAATATAAAAGGTAACAAAGAGTATGGAAATAATTATAATTTAATGAAAATTAAGACATATAATTTATTTTATGATCTATAAAAGTTATGATCAATTAATTATAAATCGTAATCATTTTCAATATCCTATATTTTTATATTCAACTTTTTTTTGTTTGTTTCTCCTTTATTTCTTTTATCATAGTATTATGTACAGGTTGCTACCAAGTCTTTTGCAGACCCCAGATTTGTACAATTTAAGCCGAAACGTGGGTACTCAAAATATAATTTTTGTATTTAAAAGTATTCTACCCTCCAACAAATTCGCCTAATATGGAATCTAACATAATTGTACCATTATATATTTTTTAAAATTCCAATTTTCCTATAAAACATGTTCGATATTAAAATATAAATATAAAGTACACAATTTTGTTTTCTTATTATGGATAGAAAAGATAGTTCTATTGAGCGACCTAATTAACTAGTTAATTGTTTTTAAATATATTTATTTATTTATAATATCTACATATTACAACATGTCAATCTCATTTCCTACCTAGATTTAGTTTTGTTTTTTTTCAATAAAATATTCAGAGATATTCCCCTTGTGAACCGTGACAAACCGACCCGTCTTCTCAAGCCGTCAATGCATGCTTTCTCGCCATACTACGTCGCTGTGTTCGCGGGCCGAAGTCTGAAAAGAGAAAAGAAAGCGGTCGTTTCCAGGTCGACCCGTAGTTCGCGACGTCATCAACCGGATAACGGTTTGATCGTGACGAATTGGTTCAGCGAATTTTTTCTTGGGCGTTTCACAGCAACTATTTCCAGGAGGCACGAAGCTACGTCTTCTTAAGTGTTTGTCGATAGTTCGCTCAGCAGCGGGCCATTTTGGGCTTTATTGAAAGCGGTTCTACCTCGGTCGGTTTAAAGAGATTTTCCAAAAAGATTTATCTAAGACTTTCACTGAACGGAATGACTCCAAATATCAGTTGTCGTATTTTTGCTAATGATTCTATAACAATTTAGCACTAAATAAATTGTTATATGTTAACTAACTTTCTGTTTTATTGATCTATATATTAGTTTTTTTAATCTATATTTTGTTTTTTTTTACAGATCTCCTGCTGAGACTATTGTGTCTTTCATTTATTTTCATATTGCTATCTAATGATAAATTCTTTTAATTTGTTTAATCCGTTAAACGTGGGTTGCTAATCACTGGAGAAGAGAGGTATAAAGAGATTAAAATTGTGAAATAGAGTAACAAATATTTAAAATATGTTGTATAAAGTGTATAGACGATTATTGATTATAAAAGGATAGGGTAGAAAAAAATATTTTTCCTATATCATGTAACTTATATGTAGTGTATACATGTCCCATCACGGATTGATTGCTATGATGTGTCTCTAGATTTCTGCTATATCTTTTCAAAAATTTTGCCAAGAGAAATATTACCAAAATTACTTAATCTGAAAAATGTTGAAATTTAATTTAGTTAATCTGTCATTTGAAAGACTCACATACCAATGGTCAGTTTTACATTTTATATTTTCGATTAAAACAAACTTTAAGATTTAACACGTTTCTGTAATTTCTTAATTATTAATTTTTTTTTTGTCACTGACATTGTAAATCATTTTGGTATTATCTAAAGCAGTTGTGTTAATCATTATTAAACATTATACAGAACCATATTTTAGTATTGCAACAGGCGTGCTGACCAATTTTAGACATCATAAAGACTTATATAAGACATTTTGACATCACCTAGTTCTATTATATTGATCTGTATTTGACTATATATAGGCTTATAGTTTTAACTATACCAGTTGTATTAGAGATCTTTAAAATGTTTTCAGCTCTCAAAGCTGTAATGACCAAATATGTACTTTCTTCTGCGATTTAGTTTATAATTAACTATTTTTTTATTATTACCATTTATTAAATTTTTATTTTTAGCTGGTATGATTGTGTACTTATATCCATAATAATTATTGCCCGTGAGTATTGCAAAATATATTATTTCAATAAATATTTTTTTAAAAAACTCTGAAATTGACTTTATTAATGTGACACCATAATAATTATTATCAAGCATGTCCAATCGTAAATGTATTTGACGCATGTTCAGACGTCAACGCAAATGCCTATCCAGCAAGGTTAAACAAACTATTAAATTTGTCTTTTTTCTAATGATGGTTCTACGCACACGCAACTAATAACGTCTTATTCGTCTATGTGAAATTCCTCTGAGGTTGGTATTTATATTTATATCGTACGAAATACTTATCTATTCGAGATATTTTAAGTTCAAAATCTGAAATTAATGCTAAATTCACAAGAAGTTAAATAATTTTATAACCGAACAATTGTAACCTCGCTAGCAGCGACGGAAAACGAGATTAGGCAAACAATAGAAGGTCGATTATTATTTGAATGTGTTTGGGTGGCAATTAAAAAAGAATCATACAAGATCATTTGGGTCATTACATATATGGCTGGTAAACTTCAAATCTATATAAATTGTTAGTTCATTGTCTAGTTAAAATCTGAAAAAAGTAATGTATAAAAGTATAAATCTATCACTTATATAAGTATAAGTAATACACTTATACGTGAAATAAAAAAAAATTATTATGGAACTATAGATTAGATCAAATAATTTCAAAAAGGAACATGGCCCGGGTGCAGACAGAAAAATTCAAATAATAAATGATCTATATGTTATGAGATCATTTATTATTTGAATTTTTCTGTCTGCACCCGGGCCATGTTCCTTTTACTAATTACACACTATCAAGCAACGATCTTCTAATTAAAATAATTTCGCATAAAGTGTTATCCCCCCCCCCCTTCGGTGAAGATACTAGCTCGAAGGTAGAGATCGAGTTGTAGTATCGATAATTGGTAGAGGATTTGCCTGCAGGTGACGTCACAGGAGGCCTTGAACCTCCCCCAATCAGTTGTGACGCCTCCTACTCAGAGAACCATTGGACGCTCACAACATTTTTCTTTTTCTATTTCTTTTTTTCGTCTCCTTAACTCCTCTTACCTGTGTCCTGTGTCCTCGAGCCTTTGTCTCGCCGGAATGTCCTTCCAGATTGGCGGTTGCCCTTTCTACCCAAATATGAATCTAGTAGATGATTTACTCGCTACGTCTCAATTCCATATATATAATCGTAAACAGATGCAATATATATGTATACACCTAAAAGTTTTTTTATATTTAATTAATATTTTTTGATAAGAAATATTAATAAATAATAAAAAATTATTTTAAAAAATATTTTATATGTAATTATACTTTATATGACTTAATAAATTATATAGAGGAACATACAAATTTTAAGATGATACATAATAAAATAGTTTTAATTATAATTAATTATTAGATAGCTAAAATGTTGTTTACCGTGAAGTAATGTAAGTTTTTAATAGCGATTGGGGGGTCGCGATTAGGAGTGAAAAACACTAAGTTTTGTTGTATTAAAAAGATAAAACCACATTATAATAAAAATAAAAACTTCATAATCGTGTAGATTCTTTACTGGATGAGTTTTCATTTAATATAATGAATCATTCATAGTGAAAAACCCTTCCTTATTAAAATTCTTTATTAAGGAATCTAATGTATCGTCAAAATAAATAATAAACATCATAAGTAAGGAGAACAGTTTAATTAAAATATGAGGATTTAATTATATTAAGATAATTGTTTTAAATATAAAAAAATTGTGGTTAGTTAATTTAATTGTTTTATGCATATTATGAATTGTGTTAAATTGTATTATAGTATTGTGTTTACGATACATTATAATAAAGAATTTTAATAAGGGAGAGTTTTTCACTACAACTCACCGTAAAAAATCAAAACAGCATACTAACAAAATATAACAAACAGTATAAAAATATACCTAATATAATGAAAAATTAAAATAATCTAAAAAGTGAAAATAAAAATATAATAAGAAACTTGAATATATGTAAGTAATTAAGGATAATACTGTAGTATAGTTCTTCAATTGTATTATTTTATTTACATACTTTCAAGCTTTTAATTATTTTCATTTATTTACATATATGTACTAATGTGATTTCCATATTCTTTTGCCTTTTATATATTTTTCATACTGTTTGTATCATCCTTTTTTGATATATTGTTTTTATTTGTATTTTAACATAGTTTTTATCTTGTTAGTACTTAGCAGGGAAAGAAAAACTGAAATTTGGGCCGAAACGTGGGTTAAATTATTTATTAAAGTATTCATTGGTATTCTTCAGTCCTGATTTTAACCTATTTCGGTCATTTCTTGACTAATACAACTTTTGACGCTTTTCTTCGTCATTAAATAGGATATAATTACTCTAATGAGTATATATATACATATATATATATATATATATATATATATATTGTGTTATTAATTAATAATACGACATAAAATGAGTTTTACATACAGAAATCGATCGTTAATCTGTGCTGTACCTAACTAAGCCTAGTTCAGCGTTAACTAAAGGGAGATGACCATAGGTCAGTTGGTAGCTACCAATTAACCGACGAGGATAGGTTAGTTAACTAACCAATTAACCAGATTGTTCGAAGAGATATGAAGAGGATACGGTAGATCCCAGGGGCCGAGGACCGGTTCCCTGAATATTTCATAAAGCCTCGGTGCACATTCCTCCACTTCCCCCCTCCAGCTCCTTCGTAACGGGACGCCGGAGAAGCAACCTCAGGACATGGCCATTACTATCAGTCTGCGCTGGGTTGCTCTGCCTACTGGATGGTTAGGGATCTGTAGCCGGGACCACACGTTTTCCACTTGCCTCAAATTCAAAATACCTACAAACAAAGAAATTAACAAAATTCGGTATCCACATGGTCCTAGGATATAAAAATGGTGGTTCAGCCTCCGATTTACGCTGTTTTCATTATAAAAAGGAAACGTAAATTTCGTTTAAGTAAGTAATAAATAATAAAAATTCATAACAATGATGGACACTGGATATCCCGTAAATTGAATGTTCGGTCTACAATTTTTTTCAGATGCGGACTTCTAATAATACTAATTTACAATTACATTTACTACAATTATTTCGATATATATCTTTATAAATGCATATTTGTAAACAATTAACAATCAATCTACACCCAATCGGTAGAATTCTAAATTATACAACCTTGAACTAGAGTTTAAATTTGATTTCGAAGGTTGAAGAAATTTTTTAATTAATTAATCTATGTAAAGCACAAATATTGACGCTGGCAGTTCTAAAACAATACTGACTGAGCACAACTGTGTGTCAGTATCTACAGTATCTACACTACAACTGTTGGTCACAAGCTCTAATTTGCCTACATGATTGATAAATCAAACTCGATATTTAGTCAAAGGATCCGCCCAACTTGTATTAGATAATCCAAATAATACATCCACACCACTTGCGCACGCTCGAATTTGCCAACTTTACTTCAATTTTGGAATCGAATGCATAGATTTTCTATCAATATATACATGTATGAATTCGGTACAAAGAATAGCGAGGTAAACTAATCCACATTTTATTTCGAGGAACAACAGCTCATAACCTCATAGACATGACAGAAGACCAGGAAGCAACGGAATACCGCCTAATAAGGCTCCTGATTCATTCGATAATTATGAATCAGCTTAACCAGAAGTAAGCTCTAAAATTAAACCTGAAGGTTTCTTTCTTTTAATAATGCGTAATCGGTTTTTAATAGTTATGGTAAGTTTAATAGTTACAGAGCATTCTGGGTATCAAGAAGAACGCCCTGTGAAGAGATTGATACAAAAAACCACTCCGATTCCCAGTCGTTATCCACTTCAACTCACTTCTTTCTTTTATTGTCTACTCTAGGTGATTTTTGAAACTGTTTACTTTTTTTTATTTGGCATCAGAATCACTGTTCTAGATTGCGAATTGATTTTAAAGAAGTAACTAAGAATAATATGATCTAAAAAGGCCCCAGGCCTAGAAAAGGATAGTGAAACATGTAATTAAATATTCATTAAAAATGTTAGCATTAACTGATACAAATTGTATCCACGAATCACAGGGTCTAGAATCTCTTCAAATGACTAGAAAATGATGGGTTTTGAGAAAACAACTCTTAATCGTTACAGGACAAAATAATTACTTAATAAATGAGTTGGTAAAATTGAATTTTAATATTTTTTTCTACATACTTTAAATCAGGGATTCAAATTTGGTGGTTCGCGGACGACGAAAGACCCTCCCGTGGTCGATCCGATAACACATATTTTTATGAGTATTCATCGTTAGAACTATTTTATTAAATATCTTTTCTGATGTTTGTGTGGCTGCTGAAATATATTAAAATGCACAATTAAAGTAGTCCACATCACACTTCTAGACTTTTTGAAATATTATCAAAGATGGAATTGTATTTTTTTGGAATAATGGAATGGCGTTAGGACTGTTTCAGGTAAACCGAAAGTCTAAATGGGGGGCCCTCATAATGTAGCCAAAAATATACCTCTTCTAGCGCCCTCTGTGGGAAGAAGAAGACACTAGAGGCATGGAAGATGAGATTAGAGCCTTCTTTTCTATGAGCAGGTATTCTTTTCTCCATTCTAAGTCGGTGAAAAATCATGAGTGTGTAGAGACATTTCTGGAGTGTACCCCCGGCAACCGTGGAGAGGGGAAATAGAGGAATAGGGAGAAGAAAATAAAGAAACATGAGTAAGCCAACTTCCTTTTATATATCATTAACACCATCACGTCCATCATCATCAATATGCATATCTACAGTTTTCATAAACCCCTAATCAAAACGAATTAACACTCTTTAACGATAAATGTTTAGTTTCGGCCACCCCTACACCACCTCTAAACTATCCAATAAATTTGTGCTGTTAATAATATTTTATTTAAAAGTTTTTTATTCAATAATTGACAATAATATGTTTCAATATTAGCATGTTGTAACAAATTAAGGAGTTAATTATGCATTATATATAAAATAGTTAATCAGCAACCTGAAGATGGCGGATAACCCCGAAACGTCGTTGTATGTGAAATAAATTGTTATATTTAAATAAGGAAGATTGTATCATTCACCAATTTAACATTAGATCTAGAAACTCTTACTAACCAGTAGAAGATCATTAATTTAAGAATATTTTATTTTTCATAACAATTCATTTTCATTACAGTTCATCTATACATACAGTCAACTTACAATACCCAACTAGTCAGTCAAAAGTGAAGTTACGCCTGGCCATATTTTAAAGGCGCACTTCATAAAAGGCATAACTTCGTTCAGTTTCTATGGGTTCAGAACCACTGGCATATTGGAACAAGTTTACAGAAAAAAAGCTACCAATATTATAATAATATTAGTAATAACAACAGTTCCATTCTATACCTCTGTCTAATTAAACATACTATTAGATCCACAATTTAATTCATTAGAAAAAAAAATTATTTCAAATGTTTAGGATATATTAAAATTGTAAGTGTTAACTTAACTCACGAGGATTCACGTTAAGGTACATAGTAAGCAGGAAAAATATTACTGTTGCGAGTAAAAATATAAGATTTAGTTACTCTATAGAACCGTAGGGTGATATAAAGGAAAGAGATAAAGTAAGAAGATCAAGATGTATACTATTCATTTTACATAAAATCTTATCACTTATTCAAGATTAGTTTTATTGTTTTAAAAAAAAAATTGTATCCAAGTTAAATCATAAATATTCTTTATTATTAATTTATTATTGCCAACGTCTCAGGCAACCTGGACATTCTTATGGAGAATATTAAATCTGGATTTACACTTCACATCCAACAATCAAACAGTTTTTCAGGCTTCCTGGTCAATAAATTTATTCAAATCAACCTTTTAAGTCACTTCCAATTAAATTTTAAAACTTTTAATTAGAAATTAAATTAATACCATAATCGCAAATTTAAAGTAATAATAATAAAGTGAGGCTTAACTTGGATACAAATTATTTTACATAATACAATAGATATTATTTATTCAAAACCAACATTTTGGCCTACGTTGTCTTATCTCCTTAGTGCAAAATAACGAAATATCAATAGACGGAAATAGAGTTTTTCATTTCTAAAATCAATTTTGTACATTTTTAGTCTAAACTTTCAAAAGAAAAGAGAGTGCTCTTTTAGTTTTCAATGTTGAACACATCGGTCTTTTAATTTTAGTTCAATAAAGAATTAATATAAATCAAAGAAATTGTTTTTTATTATTAATTAACTGTAATAATTATTCATGTTGAAGAGAATTTATTGAAGATAAATAATAAGAAAAAGGAACAAAAACGAAGGGAGAGCCTACAGCCGGGATGAGATACTTCGGAGGACCTCTTTGTCTGGCCAGCACAAAGGAGGTTATGGTAATGTCTACAGTATCCTCCACTTTCCTTTCAGAGCTCTGTCAGAATGTCAAAGTCTGTCATGTCAAGGATCGTGTAATTCATAAATCAACCCGATAAAATTACTTGAGGTCTCTTCATTGCGTTAGAATTTCGAAGGAAAAATATTAGAGTACATTCTCAAAGCATAGATCGAATTTTTAATTATATATTCTTAAGCCATAATTTAGAAACAAATAAAGAATATACAATGGCGTCATAATATTTTTCAATACAGTCAGCTTTACCAAAAATATAGTTCTTAGTTCAGAAATAAAAATTTACGTTTCAACAATCACTCTTTTATAAGTAAAAAATAAATTATTAAAAATTAATAGGAGGTGCATTGATGTATTTTTACAAAATGAATGTGAAAAATTAATGCCAAATTAAAACCTCACATTTTTTTTTTTTTTTAATTTAACCTGACTTTTTTCTATGCACTTTGAAAGCCCAAAAATATCTAACAGAGTATGTGAAATCACTAATTAGGTTCATATAATGATCAATTGATTTAGGTATATCGAAATTAGAAATTAGCAGCTTAAATCTTAACTCTTCGTTCTAATACAATGATCTCAAAAATATTCAAATACACCACCATGCTATTGTACTGACAATATATAAATGACTATTGAATTCGTTTACTTTATTTTTTTTTCTTAATTAAAGTTTAAATCTCTTCAATCGATAACCTAATTCAATAAGTTTATTGTTTGTGTTTAACAAAATTTAGAAAGAATTCCAAATTCTAATAAAAATATATATCGCAAAAAATTATTAAAGTACTGGTGAAAATGATTCATTAAGGAATTATTTATTATAAATTCACACATACATGCTTTATAGTTTCTTAATATGATACAAAACAATATGACTTTGCATATTTCTTAAGTTTATTCTGGTTCAGTAGCTGTGTACAATAGGCAGACATATTATATAAATAAAAAAGAAATAAAACTCCGAAAGAATGTATGATCGATTTTAGAACAGTAGCTTGAGGATATCAGACAGGTCGACCAGACCGCAACTGCACGTGGCTATATTCAAATCACTCCCGCTCCTTTTCTCCTTCTCTCCTTACTAAGATACTGTATGATCTTTGGATTATATCTATACTATATCTATAATATAAACATTGAATATATAATATGCAATATATATTGTTGTGAATAAATTACTTTGAACACTTAAAACTGATAAGTCTATTCAGAATTTTTTTTTTGTTAGAACTAATAAAAGAAGACTCTAAAAATAGCATTAAAAATTCGTGATGATGTTAAAGTCAACAAAAAAAATAGTTCTGAACGAACAATACCTCGAAGAGTAGTTCGAGATACTACAGATATTGATATACAAACTGCCGACTGGTGAGGTTATGACTTAAACCTTGAGGGAAATCTAATGAGGTTAGCGTAACTGGAGACCAAGCGGCTCAACAACAACATTCAATTGTTGATTCAATATGGCTGTCGCTGCCATTGTTACCATACGCAGTTCAATGGCTTTATTCTTATCAATTTATATAACATTTACTTGGATTGTTCTGGATTTCGCCGACCTGGCAATGTCGAACAATAAGAACAACCTATAAAACTAATAATTGAATAGATAGAAAAAAAGAAGATAAACAAAAACCAGTACATCGCACATCACCACTCTAACCAAATAGAACCGAATAATATGGTAAGTTGATTTTTTGGGGATTTTCGTTCTGGATAGAAATTTTCAGGACTAATGATGGACGCGATATGAACTATGTTCTCGTGATATTTAAATTGGTGAAATATTGAGTGTTTTATGACTAACATCAGTTTGAGAGAATTGTGGATTTATTTGGATATCTTTCATAATATTATAGCGATTCTTTCAAGATCCATTTCAATAGTAACAGTTGCAAAGTAGCTACCGTCGAACCATTACGATCGCGTAAGCGATGACTTATGGAGTCGAGGCAGTACTCTCAGATTTAGTAGTTGACAGTAAACGTTACATCCGTGATAGCCAACTATCATATTTAGAAGCTCTGACAACGAACTGTCGCATCTTATGGCCTTATAACAGAAACCTTATAAATAAATTATCACTTGTCTGATTCCTGTTCGAACAGTCAAAGAAGTCAGGTTTACTGCGAACGTGAAACAAGTACTTTCATACTGTCTAATAGTACGACTAACCCGAAGTCGCCGTGGAACTGTATATCTTCTATTAAAGATCCGTCTCCAGGCAGATCGGACACAGTTGCTGGAGTCCACGGGAGGGTCCGACTGGAGAATACAGACAGCTGACGAGAAGCTACGAGAGTATTGATCCGGTGGCAACTGGTTCATTGGAGCAGAGGGTGAGAAAAAACAACCCCAACATTGGGTCAGCCCGTCCGTAATGTTCTGTATTCTCTGGTGCAACCCCAAGCGCTTCCATAATAACAATGTTACAGGAACTAGTTTACATATAAATTGTAAACTTTTACGCTTTAGGAAGATTTTTAATGAATTTCCAACATTAAAATCTATGGAACGAAATAATGTTACTATGAAAAAAATATTTCTTTCACAAACAAGCCAAAGATAAAAACATATATATGAAACTAATACAGTATTGGCTGTACAAAATAGTAATTACTTCTAAAATATTTAATTTTTTAACTGTATTGCAATTCTCGAAAAAGTGTAAAAAGTCGTATTTATTTATTTTTTTTTTTTTTAATGAAACTTTTAGGGAATGCCCGTCATTTGAAACAGTTTTTTTCCCTCACAAAACCTAAAAGATATTCCGTTTGGTTGAATGAGCGGAAATTGATTTTTCCAAGAGTTGCAGTTACGTTGGCTTTGGTAAACATTGTGAGGAGTTTGAATTTATTTCTTGAACGGGGGATATCGGAAGAAAAAACTTATTCTCCAAAATGCCCAAACATTTTTATTTCTTATTTTTGTGTAAATTCGTATTTAAGAGTTTTAAGAGACGTTAAAATCGAATATTACTTGAGTTTTCCTAAACAATTTGTTTTGGCTAGTTTCCTAGAAGCTACTTCTGGTTTTTGTATACTTAAACTGATTTAATACAATAAACAATCTTTCGTCCTTATTCTACACAAAAAATTACGAAAAACAAATCGATTAGTATATAACTATTAAATACATGCTGAGCAAAGGCGGAATATAAAAAATGTCCAAAATTAATTTTTTTTCTTTCCTTGGCTCCCAGGGCGCATTAGGAAGAACATGTGTCCGAATGTCTAATATTTTTCGACCTAGTATCACAAAAAAAATGTTTTCATTAAAATCGGTGATCTCACTTTCAAAGGCTCTTATTGGAAGTATACTTATATGTATAATCAATGTGTATATGCGACTTAATAATTATTTCTAAAATAATATCACATTACTGACTTATTTGGGCAAATACTTTCATAAAAAAATAATAACATTACAAAAGCCTAATTCTAAATTACAAGATTGAACGAATAAATTATATAAAAACAGGACAGCAGATATTTTGCTATGCAATGCTCAGTAAAGTAATGTTACCCGGTATTTCTAGATAACTGTTATCGCTCTCTCAGTTCCTTACAATCAGTCCTTAGTAATACCTCACGATAAAGACATTTTTAAGTAATCTATCCTAGTTCCAGATAGTTCTAACCTACATAGAACATTTAAAAAATAAAACAAGTACAAATAATATTTTAAATATTAATATTTTTTAATGATTGAAGACATTCACTGTAATCCATAATGTTGTCTGGCGTTTAGGCTATACTACAAACATAATTTTGTCTAGTCTCAAAAATAATTTTGTCAAAAGAAATTAAATTAATGATATATAAAATTAATGTGAAATTGTTTTTCCTTTTAGAAAAAAACTAAAATCTTTGAGAGATAAATTATTAACTCTTTCAACTGATTTTTTTTTTCAATACCCGTCGCCAAAAATGAAATAATCGATAAATAGAAAATATGTATACATTGTTTCTTAATTAGATCATTAACACCTCACACCTATATAATCTGACATTTCTTGCTTACAATTTAAAGAACTTTTAAAGTCATTTATATAACAAAATATAAATTATTCTGATTAGTAAATGATAACCTTCACGCTTTTAAAATTCTGAGATAAAAAATCTATTCTCGTTTCTAAAAATTATTTTTAATTAACCCTGTATATATTACATCTTCTTGAAAAGCCAGAAAATACATCTTATTATAATAACGGATTAAATAAGATGAGAGAGTTAAAAAAATATATATACAATGTTGGCGACAAACTGACTGAGTGTAGATAGAATCGCACGATTTAGTAACGTTTCGGTGCTGACCACATCCGTTTCCAGGACATCCGTTGGCCAAGGCCTCTTCGATTAGCCACTGTCATTGTTAGTGCGTCCTTTACAGGCGTTCTCTCTAAGCAGCTAACAAGTCACGGATCTCAATTTTCACCATATACATATTATTAATATTTATTTAATTATCCACGTAATAATTAAGATACTTGTAGATGTGTGGTAGAAAACTCTATCAGGTGTAAATATTAATTGTTATATATAATTATTATTGATAGAAAATTTGTATTAAATAAATATGACTTGATTTGAAAAATACATCAGACAATCAAAACAAATAATTGAGTTGTTTTGTTAAACTACAACTACTTCATTTATCAAAATAATAAAATGCAATGGATAAATGGAACAATGAAAATGAAGAAAAATTTATCTTACAGTAAACTGATTTTTCTATACAATAAAATTAAATATGTTTTAGATTATTATAACAAGGCAAGTGCGGTTTTAAATTTGTTTCTTAGCGTTTAACTTTCTATTTGCTTATCAAACTGCCACAAGGCCTCATAGATATCGGCATGAGCCGCCGGAAATATTACAACAGATGACACACTTTCCATGAGAGCAATTTGAAACGCATTTTTTATTTTATTTATTTGAGAAAATCCAAAACAAATATCGCTATAAAAATCATAAATGAGAATGAAAAAATAACTTAACTCATTAGTTCATCTTTTGATTTTCAGGTTGGTAATATCCTACACCGTGTAAAACTTTTTACTTAGTAATAACAATACAAAAAGTAAGTTATTTTACCTTACCTCTCTCCTTAGATATATCGAAGATAATTAGTGAGAAATGTCGACGTTGAAATTCTAGTGATTGTGGTAAAAGTAGGATAAGTTAGAGAATGACGGGAAAAACAGAAAACGGTTTGAACATTGCTTAATTTTTAGGAATAAGTTAAAAGAATAAATTAGTCTTGCTTGTTAATTATTATTTTTATTTCATTTATGATTTTTATTCTTTTTCATTTCAATTATATTTATTATCTTATTTTTTTTCCTTTTTTCTTTACATTTAATACATAACATTATTGGCATAATGTCTGTAATATCTATAATATTCATCTAAAAGTGTGCTTATATAATATTATTTGTTTTATTTTATTTTTGTTACTTTTTTTTTTCCAATTTATTATCTTAGAGAAAATATCTTTTGATTTTTAATTATTTATAACCAGAAAACTGATATACAACCTATCCTACGCCTATTCAGAAATAGCCAATTTCCTAAAATATCGATATTTTTTTATTTTTATTAAATACTTATTGCATTAGATTCCTTCTGCATTTTCTATGTTTTTTCTCCTTTATAATATTCCACCGTCACCTATTGTCTACCGGTCATTTTTCCTTTTCTTATCTTTAACTTCATATACTTTCATACTTTCTCTTAAAAATCTACAATTTTTTGACCTTTCGTTTCACTATTATTTGTTTCTTATTAGTTATTGTGTAATTTACTCTATAAACATTTAGTTTCATTTTTCTAGCTCATTTATTTTATCTAATCAGTCTTTCGTATTTAGTTATATTTTCCGTCAACTATTTCCGCTTGGTTTCACGTATTTTTTTGGTACGTTATGACTTCTATGACCGTACTATACCATCCGATGATAGTAAGTAAGCAAATATTTAATTATGTTAATGTTAATTACGCACCCTTGACCATCTCCTCATATTGAATTTAAAGTAAACTAAAAACACCTCATTTTTTTGTATATATGTGTATTTTACTTTAAGGTAACAAAACCTATTTTCAAAGCTTTTTATATTAATCTAAAGAGACTTGTCAAAGAATAAATGAACAATGTTATTATTATTATTATTAAAAACATTCGAGCTAAAAGATTTTTGCATTTTTAATGAAAAATGTCATTGATTTTTAACTTCATCTTTCTCTCTTATTAAGATACAAACACTTAATTTCTGTCAAGATGTGTTGAATCATAACTTCTACCAGTGTTAATAATTTAATATATGGGATTATAGATATAATAATTAGTCAATTCTCGATATATTTGTACAAAGCCTATTGCAGTGGGAACACAGCGTGGGATACCATCTGCTGAAGAGGGGCAGAGCACCCACACAAGTCAACCCACATCTGCTCGCACTCTCCCAACATCAATACTCGACTAAGGTCCTGTCAGCTAGGCTAAACTTCTTCGGAAAAATATCAAAGCTTAAAGAAATCATGGCAAAAAAATATAATTAAACAGAAGAGTGTGTTAGATTATCTGTATTTTTAGATTGGCTAGTTTTATAGGGTACTTATAACTCACTAATCAACTTTTTCAAACTCAGTGTCAGATAATGATTTCAGGTACACTATACCAAGGTTCTAGCTGACGTTACAGACTTCTCTTACTGGATTATAGAGAGGTTGACACACTTCATACAACATATTAGAAACTGAATACTTTAGAATTATCAAACTTCATGTCCACCATACAGTATCTTATCTTTCAACGATTAGTGTTCTCTACCACCATCAAAAAATAAAAATGCTCATTACTCAAGTTATTAACTCGATTTCTTTAAAGATGGTCAGTGTATTTTACCTCAGATATAAAAATAAAAAGATTATTAAAAATATAAATATAAGTGAATTGCCAGTCTTTCATTATCTGAAGAACTTCAATTATTGTAGTATAAGTTAAATATTGTGCTATATAATTTGATATGTCTTTCATGCTATTTTTACAATACATGTCGCTGGGACCTTTTGAAAAGAAAAACCTAGATTTTATTTTGAATTGGACGTATTCGTAAGATGGTACAGTAGAATGGTAACTTTTTCTACTTCTTACCCTACAAATTATCACTGATGACGGAACAAGATGTGGAGAAGTTAGAACATAATTTAAAATATATATATATATTTTGTCGGATGTGCCACTATTAAAACAATGTTTAGGTTTATAATCTCTTATAAGCTCAATCTTAGATTGATATAATAAAAATTGAATTACATTATTAATTTAAATTTATTCACTGAACAAGAGGAACCTATTGAAGAGACTGCAGACATTATTTTCCGTAAACAATTAATGTTTGTAGTTTCATGACAGATAAATTCATAACTTAAAACATTCTGGTTTCTGTAGCCTCCTGTCTGTCACTGTCAGGCACAAACACTGGATGAAGACCAGCGAAACGTAGGCCATCAATAAATAGTTTTCAATTATTTTTTGATGCTTTTGAATATCAACCCGTACCTTTATTAAAACCTTTACAAGCAAACCAAATTTATTTTTATCACAAAACAATTGAAATCCTTGCAGTTTATTACTGAGAAAGGAATATATTGCGATAGGAGGAAGCAGAAATATAGATATAATAATTTTAGGGGTACTAGATATTACACTTTTTTTGATTTCATAAACAAATCGTTTGTTAGAAAATGAGGTCTCGTAACTGTCAAAAAAGGAAATTTGATTTTTTTTTTAATGATTGTTAAGACCTCGTTTACATATCTATATTTACATCATGACATGAACATCTGATAAGTAATCAACTATTATGGAGATAACTGGAATAATCACGAATAGCAAAACATTATTGTATTTTGATGAACGTCCTTAGACGTTCCTAAAAAATACATAACATTTTGGCCATTTTAAACAGACTTTTTTCAAATAGGAGTAATCACTAATTAGCCATTGTAATGTTAATTTTACAGCCATTAAATGTTGTAAGAATATTTAGGCCACCAAACAATATCGAAGGTTAAATGGACGCAGAGCGAGTAGCAGCGGAGGGAGGGAATTGCATTGTTATAGTAACTGAAGAACTTGACAAAAGGTTGTGGAGCCCAGCTGCGTTTATCGGGTAGCTGTGGTGAGCTTAGTAGCTTTTAGTCGTAGTCTTGTAGCTTTTTATTCCTTCTAGTATTTGTGGTGAAAAATATTAAAAATTGAGGCTGTATATATATTTTTCTCTATCTTGCATATATTCTCATGTTATATTATTTTTGAAAAGGTGTTATATTGTATCTATAGAAAAATTATAGGCGAAAAGTTCGGAATGACAAAGACTATTAGAATAAGTTAAGTGGTTTATTATTCAAAGGCAAATATGTAATTTTCTTATTTTTTTTTTTTTCTATTTCGGAGATTAATTAGCCTTGTTTCTGCAATTTTTTTATTTTATTAATTGTAAAGCATTAAAAAGACTAATTAACTATACAAAAGTTTAAATGATAATTATTAATTGTATGTTTTTGTTACATTTGTTAATGACTTTATTTTTTAATAAATTAAAAGACAAAATTTATAGTAGAAATTCAACTAAAATTAACAGAAAAAACGAAAGAAGATACGCAAAATATCAATATTAAAAAATCAAAAAGAAAGTAGATAAAATTTGGCTATATATCAATAACTTCAATGTTTCAACAAAAACATCGTAAATATTTTTGTTAAATGGGCCTTTGAAGATGGACTGTCCAAAATGTTGGCAGTGTTTTACAGCAAATTGATGTAAATTTATAAAACAAAGAATTAGAAATAAGAAGGCTTATTACTCCTGGAAATATAATAAAAAAAAAATTGTAATACTACTATTTTTTTATGAAAGGAATATGGTCCGGGTGCGGTCAAAAAAACTCAAATAGTAGAACTACACTATTTTAATGAGCCAAATTAATTTAATTTAATTTTTTTTAGCCCTGAAGAAGCCCTGCAACGTGGGGCGAAACGATGGCTCATTAAAATAGTGTAGTTCTACTATTTGAGTTTTTTTGACCGCACCCGGACCATATTCCTTTCATCTTTACACACGGTCAATCAATAATCTTCCATTACTATTTTTTTGTTCTTTTTTGACCGCACCCGGACCATATTCCTTTCATCTTTACAGACGGTCAATCAATAATCTTCCACTACTATTTTTTTAATATTATGACCCTCGTCGTAAATTAAGTTTATTTAATATCTCTACGATTTTGGTAGGCTTTGGTGGAGAAGTTGGTTCTTGTAGGACTATAGTACCAGAAAAATAAAGTAAATAATGTAAACATACAAAATAATCAATGTAATAAATTTCATTTTTTTTTTCGTACCACTCCGAAGAAATAAGTTATTGAATACATACTATAAGGAGTTATATGTATATCTAGCAGTTAATAAATTTCACCGATAACATATTATAACATAAATCTATTCACCGATTGGATATTTACGAAAATCACTTTTTTAGAAAGTAAAAACAAATTATAAATGGAACCGACAGGTTTCTAGATACTTCCGAGATGTGTTGTAAGCTTAGATCGCTGTATTATTTTTTTTAAGGTAGTTCTATCACTTTTGATGACACATGCATCATTACCCCATTATAATATAAAATAAACAATCTTTTAAAATATTTTCATTTTTTCTATATAAATACGTACAAAAGTTATTGTTAGTATATAAAATTACAAATGTTTTGTCATCTAATTAATTTTCATTATAATGAATTCATGTCATTTTTAGTTATATATATATCCTCATTATTTCATCCGACAATCTGTAACAAATTTTGAAGTGAATTAGCACGACGAAATCTAATATAATTCTTCTGTATTGAATCCTACAAAAATATTGATTAAATGTATTAGAAAATATATTAATTTGGATTTGAATATTATACTTACAAGTCGAATTAGCTAGTACTTGATTTAAAATTTTAATTTTTTAAATTGAGGTGAAAAAAAACTTCCAAATAGAAAATAACCTATTCTATATTTTGCTTGTACAATGTTTCGGGACAATTATCCCATAATCATGCACCTTTGCAATCCACATATTTGTCGTATTTTCAATAACCAAATTTTCAAATCTTATCATCTATAAACTTAGTTTAAAATTGTTTTAACAAAATTTTATTTTACATCTAAATCTTCAAGTTGAGGTAGTTGGTACTTGGTATTCAAAATTTTATTTTATATCTAAATTTTTATACTTACAAGTTGAACGAGTTGGTACTTCGTAGTCAAAATTTTATTTTATATCTAAAATTTTATACTTACAAGTCGAGTGAGTTGATACTTTGTATTCAAATTATTATTTTATATCTAAACAGCACGATAGATTTTTTAAAAAAAAATAATTCTAAACAAAACATTTTAAGTTTTAGTTATCCTCTAAACCTTTTATCTTCTTCAGTTGGAAATTGATTCGTTTCCTAACAAATTTTCTTCGTTGAAGACGACTTTCAGCCTTGAAAATCGGTAAACATATTTATTATCGTCAAGTAAAAACGATTAAAATCTTTTCTTAATCGAACCCGGAAGGACAACAAATAAATAAGGCGAGAACATCCATGCGCTTTTCTGCACGTGATATTGAAGTGCTAACATTTGGATTTGAAGTGAACTCGAAAAGATAACTCTTTGAAGTTGTTAAACCGCGAAGATTCCTAAGAATCATTGTTCACAAGCATCTTCCAACATCGTTTAAATATAAAGAATCAACACAGACAGTAAACATGGAATTTGATGCAAAATATATCAGCAAAAATATTCAACAGTCTCTTTTTTAATTTAAAATCCTAATTCCGTAAATAATTCGGTTTGAGCAAACATAATAAATAAATTGTTTTGAGCTGTGTTTTCCTCCGAGCGAGATAGAAGAATACGTCATATGATTAGATAAAGGAGTATTATTGTAGCCTGGTTCCTGGCATTGCTAATCTTTGTCTTCTATTTTAAAATTTATATTTAATACAGTTCTTTAAAACTTTATTTTCAGTTTTTTTTGGTAGGATTTCCGATATGCCAACAAGTAATCCGGTTGCACTATCGAAGTATGATAGTGTAGCCAATTAAAATTTATGATAATCAAATGAAAAAATTTTTTTTTCGCTATTATTGCATCATAATAGTGGAACTGATTAATTGTTTCCACTGAACAGTTGATAAATTCAATATAACATGAATAGAAATGACTTCAGTTGTTTTATTTTTATTTTTTAGAAATACAATATTGAAGAGAGCTCGATTTTAATTATTATTTTTTTTTAATAATATTTACAACTGTATAAAAAATACAACAAGTAAATTTGATCGTAATGACATAATGATATGATACAGGATGTAGAGAAACTACCCAGTAGTAGAACTCTAAAAACAGTTTACAATATAAGGTCACGAGGCCATCTTCTTTTCAGGCGCCTCGGAGAATTCTAAGCTTAGAATTTTCAAGATATCAGATTTTTTAAGTTATCGATGTCTGTTTTGAGTTTCTTGTGAGGTTGGTTTAAGGATCAGAAGTTACAAAACTGGTTTGCTTATAAAATATATAATTTTTAGGTACACACGTTTACCATAAGATCTATTATCGACACTGTAGGCGATCTAGGAAATTCAAGTATCTTTATTTAGTTACTCGGTATAGATGCGATATGTACTTTCAATTGCATGTATTTATGTGCTTTTTTCTTCTTTATTCAATACTATCCCATAAATGCCAACCAGAAGATGACACAACTCACATCAACAAAGTAAAAAGGACTCAATTTTTTTTTTAATTTTCAGGAGAGTTTGTTGAAGTCACCTAATGATGATTTTAATATTTATTTTTTGGAGATCAATAGTTAAAAGTGTTGTATTGGTTGCTTCATCTGATGTTTTAGTGTTGGTTTATTTAATGATTTATTTTTTAATGCAATATAACGTGGAACAATTCAGTTTTAACAATTTACTTTTTAAACATTTATCTGAAGAACCCCATTGTGACTTCGTTGGTCCACGATCGGTCAAATTTCTGAATTAGTGGTCAGAAAACTTCTATAAATTGTGAACTACTGGAAAATGTTTATCAAAAGTAAAATTTATTAAATGAAAATGTGTAATGCTGAATTCATAAAAAAATGGAGAAATTTTCCTTCACCTGCGATATTTAGATATATATCTTACAAAACCAGAAAATTAACATTATGAACACCTTTCCCTATGTCACACATGAGCGCTTCGACGGATGCCCTCCAATTTGTATACAAAGACCATTCTGAGGAAACAAGAGTGGACCCGATAATCCATGGACCACCTGGTTCAAAGCCTAACGATACATTTGGGATTCCAGACAGACTTCCCGTTCTATGATCCTCGGAGGTCCCACTGTTGGGAAGCGGACTGTTCCCATCGCCCCGATAGCTCATAGGAAATGGACTATTTCAGGGTCCGGACTTCCGACTCCACTTATTATATTCCCTTGTACTCCTTCACATTACACCTCGGAGGTATAGCGAAGGCGTTGGCGGAGTAACCGCTTCCTATCTCTAAGATAACTCGAGCGGGAAAACCGTTTCTTTCTAATTTTTTCAATAACTGACGGCGATTTTCCCAACATAAACTTTCCGCTAAGCCTAAATCGTAAAGGATCAATCTATCTAAGTCTAACTACCCTGCACCGCTACGAATCTCATAGTTAACATGGATTCAGTTTCTCTAAAAAGAAATTTCGGCTACTAATATCGATAGTCATGATTGTAAATAGAAAAAATTATATCAATTATAATCGATAGGGTTTAAACGGATAGGCATTTGGCCGGTTAAGGCATCATCATGACCAATAATCACACTAATTCAAAAGCTTAGAACAACAACAAGCCGTAGACATAAGTTTACCACTTGTCGTAAATCCAAAAAACCCTACAAACTCTTGATAAACAAATAAAATAACAAAAGTTGGTATCCATAGGCTTGTTTGGTCCAGAGTGGCAACCATGGTAGACGTATTACTTGTGTCGGCTATCATCTTCTATTTACATAATAAATATGAACAAAATAAAGAAATTAAACATAAATACAGCAAACTTGGCGTTAGATTATAAAAATTGTGCAAGATCCTGCAAATAAAACTTTCGTTCCAGATTTTTAATAAAATGCTTGTTAATTTAAAAACCCAGATATGTGAATTTGGACGTTTTCGATCATAACTCACTCCCTGTTCATCCGATCGTCTTAATTCTTGCGGCATTCGATTCAGCATTAAATTGTCTACAAGAAACTCCCCGTTGGACGTTTCTAGAATACGTTATTTAAGAGAAAAAATAATTTGGACGTTTTCAATCATAACTAGTTCCCTGTTCATCCGATCGTCTTAATTCTTGCGGCATTCGATTCAGCATTAAATTGTCTACAATAATCACCCCGTTGGACGTTTCTAGATTGCGTTATCTTCATTGCATATTTGTGCTATGGTAAATAATTATTAATCATTGATTCTGATGGTTTGGAATATTCATTAATTAATTAGAACATGGAGAGCCTAAGTACCTGTTGGCAGTTCTAACAAAATACTGAGCTCAAAAGTTGGGATGAGTCATAAGCACTAGCCGAAACGCTCAATTTACCAAGAAACCGACACTGGAAGGGTTGGCCTCAAATTTTGGGTAATTTGCACCAGCCAATCCATAAAAACCATCCATACATTTGCTCATGTGCAAATTTAGTACTTGGCAAATCTGTAGCAGCGCCTAATGGAACTAGTTTGTCAAATGTATAACAATTCGGACAATGCAAGTTTATTATTGCGTCTGAAGTATTATTAAAGAAACCTCTGTGACGGAAAAATAAACAATTGTTTATTACAAAGTTGAAGAGGATAGTTTAGTGGTTATTATCGAAGATAAAAAATTGCGAAAGATATATATAGAATAGTCGTAGAATAGACGAAGGAAGGACAGGTTAGGTAAACTCCTCCACAGAGGTCGTTCGCAAAAACTTAATAGAAAAAGTCCACTTCCGGGCTACCTGTTCATTCTTCCAGGTGGTAGTGGGGAGCTCTCCGAATAACCATTAGAATTGGATGTTGTGCAATTAATCAACAAATTATTATTAAAGTGATTCCGAATCGATTTGTGTTTATTCTCTGAAAAGTAATATCAAAATTTTAACAAGTCTGACTAAAAGAACGTAAATGAACTATCCTTTTGAGTTCAAATACGTGAGCATTAATGGTGTAAATGTTATAAACGATGCCCAATCCAATGCTCCATACTGGGACCAAGTGTCTGAAAAAATTGTATTGGTGTTTTAAAATATAAGCTAATTTATAATTTTAATATGCGACAATTGATTTTGTATTTTAAATTGGCTACTTCGTATATTCAGTCACGTTTTTTCCGTATTGCTAAGTTAAAATCCAATGAAACCCAAGCAAACAAAATTTGTAGAAACACCCATTCGTGTAAAAAATAATTCAAGATTTTGCAGCATCCTACAATCTTCAACTAATTATTTTTTCTTTTTTTTTACAGTATGTCACTTATATTTTATATATAGCTTTTTTTAAATTACAAAATATTTTATTTATTTTTGTAAATGAAGTTTTAATTAAAGTGAGGTGCGGATTGAGCATTCATTTTTTTCTAGATATGTATAAAAGCAACAGTAATGTTATGTATTATTTTTTAATTTTGTTAAAATTTCTTCTATGAATTAATATCTAAACATTAAAATTATAATATGAAATTCCAAAGATAGTCCAATTAAATTTTTTTTCTGTGAAATGTGTCCAGACAAAAATTCAGTTGCACCTAGACTGCTTCCCAATGTACCATTGTAAAAAAAAAAAGTACAGTACTTTTTTATGTTGGTAAATTTTAGTTACAGAATGTTTAATGAAAAAATTAACAATTATTTTCGGGTTACACGTCTTCTTAGCTTCGAGTTAAAAAATAGGATTCTATTGGTTAATAAATTTCTAATTCACGAAAAATGAAATTTTTGGATCCACTAACTGAAAGAAAACGACCACAAATCATTATTTGTGCCATAGAGCCCGAATTTGGAAAATGTTTGGTGTTTAATTCCTAACCACTGTTTCAGGGACTAAAGGGTTTTGAAATCTTGGTATTCTTTTTTATTAGTGTTAACTATTATCTATTAATAATTATTGTATAAAATCCGGCAAAACGTCGCCGTCAGCCTTCATCGTGTTCCCAGAGAAAACTAACGGTGTCAACCGAACACCATCGGGGTCATCCCATCGCGCTTCACATTTCCCATCCTCGCAGAAGTTTCCCCACTGCAATGGAGTGCAGTTTCCCTGCAGGTGAAAACAGCGATCGGGTCCGGGTGAAATCTCTTCCGCGACCTAAATGGAGTAGCTATCACACGCCGCTCTACGAGTTTCATTGAAGTGAGAGGGGCCTCTGGATATCGAGGGGTGGGAGGCCGCGGAAGAAGTTCAGAGGACGATCAACGCTAAGCATCTGGGTCAGGAAGAGTCGCTACCGATCTAGGAGTGGGGGAAGAGTATTTGTGATTATTTTTACTGAACCATGTCGTTATGTAATCATTTCGATATATACCTATTACCGAAGTAATTATCTGTATCTCGAAATATATATAGATACAAAATGTTTTGAGATAAATGAGTAACCTTAATAAAATTAAACATCGTTATAATAGAGAGCTTTTCTATGTAAGTCGTGAATAAATTTATTTTTGGTAGTAAAGTCGCTACAGCAACCACCTCCAACCTTCTCCAACCAACTTTTTTTTTTTTTTGTAATTATTTATTTAATGTAATTTACAACTGTACAAAATTATACAATAGGTAAATATGTAGTATGTTCTAACCAACTTAAATCTGAAATTTCGGAAATAGAGAGATATTTCCAATGAAGGACTCTCATGAAAAGTTTAATTAAAATATTTCATAGCGGTAATTTTTCTTAAATTAGCCTACCCCGCAAACCTTTTATAGTTGCAGACGTATTGAGTGGAAATGGGGCAGAACAATGACAAAAAAAAAAAAAAATAACAAAGTGTTTAAGAATTAAATTTCACTTAAGAAGCCATAACAATAGTTGGGGTATTTGTGGCAACATGACCCTTGGCAAGTACTACTCAAATTATGATGACTGATTCTAATGTGGAATTGAATTCTAAAAAGATTGTGTTCTTACAGAATTTTTAATTTTTTTTTTATAGGGAATTTTTCCGCACTCTTTGTCTGCAATTTATTAAAAACAGAAAAAAATAAAATAATAACATCGTTTTATAATTCGATTTTTTTCCTTGGAATCCTTTGATGAAAGTATCCTTTGGCTTAGAAAACCCAGGTTCTTCTGAAGAAGGACTGTCAGAGATCACAAAGTCGACTCCACTATCAAAAGAAACTTCATTTAACCTAAAAAAAGTCCTTTTCATGTTTCGAATAGTAGATTTCGAATGACTTCTCAAGAATAATATATATAATTAGTATTACGAATAATAAATTAGCCAAATTAAATATTTTATAAAGGATAGGAACATTTCATTGGATTGAGCAATTATCGAATTATTTCAATAATAATTTAGGATCAGTGATTTCTGAATCGAAAAAATAATTTATATATTGGCTAAGGCTTGAATATCGCTGAGGTTGGAAAAGCGACGAAGGATACTCGACTATTTAGACTCCCAACCTTGGACTATGCTTCCTATTTTGGTGGCAGTCCATTGTTTGATGCCCTCCCACCACAATGTTCCAGTTTGGTAAAAACTGTCCTCAGTCTCTCAACAATAGAAAAATAGCAATGAGAATAAAAAAAAAAACACAACCAAGCAAAGAATATTTCTAATAGAAAAAAAAAATATTAAATCGTATATTGACAAGATACCGATCTCTAACTCATTACATGGAGTGATCTTGTAAATTGTTCTGTCAAGTTTTAAAAGTGGATATCACAGCTTGAGACCATTTATCTTGTATAAAAAAAAAATAAATAAATAAATTACTCTTTCTATTTTAAAATAATAATGGAAATATTGAAGTACTACGTACTAAGTAAAAATAAAACTATAATTTCATAATATCTATGACGTTTTTGACATTACAATTGATTCAATTTAATAATAATCTTATTTTATAAAACAAATAATATATATATTTTTTAATTTTACCAGTTTTCATATTTTATTAAAACAATTGTAAACAAAAATACATTCATCAGCAATCCTTGAATAAATTCTATAAGATCTATGAAATTTTAGATTATGAGGATACACAATGTACACATAATACGAAGATACTTTTAACTTATTAATTTGTTTTTATCATTTAAAAATAATGGTTTAAATTATTTTTTCAATATATAATTAATTAGGAGGTCCTGGATTCATAGATTGTTCAATATTGATTTAAATTGGCTTTCTATAAAATTAAAGAGTAAAGGAATATTAAATTTTATTTTCTAAAAATATAATAATTCTTAATCATATTTTTCATTGTTTAATTACGTGAAAATGTTACTAATTCATTCTTTTGATAATCACAAGGTTATTATTGTGACCCAGGAGTACAGATATAGACTATTTGATAAAAAAAACTTATTATGCAATTTTTTTTTTAAGTGTATAACATTTCAAGATACGTTTAATGCTGGGGGTAAATAAAACATGATAAAGGTAAAAATTAGCTTAATTTTTTATGTTAGTTTTTATTTTTTTAATTTTTTAGGAACTTTCGTAATATGATATTGTGGAATGAACACTGAAGAATGTCTGGAAAGAAACTTTTTTTTGTAGCTTGTAATGACAGGTTTTGATTCCAGGCCAGACTGAAACTGCTCATGACATCAGAGTCAGTATTAAAGACGGAGGAATAATCTAGACAGAATTAACCTACTTATTATACGAGCGTTGTAACAGGCGAGGGGGCACAAGTGTGATAGTTGAGATTGTAGTGCTTATATTACAATATTTAGTGAAAGACGACAAAAAAGTAATAACATAGTCTCTCAGCGAAGTATGAAAGGAAATCACGCTGTCAGAGCCTGGAAGTCTCCTTTTTGTGTATAGCTCCTTTGCAGGTCGAGATATGCAAGTTCACGAGTCGACTTGCAGGACCGGTCGAGTGAAGTTATCATTCGAAGAAGGGGCAAGAAACCGAAGCATGTGATAGCGGAACCAAAGCCGATGTGAAAGTCGGCTCCAATCAGAAAGTCCAGTTCGATAAGTGGCAAATCGATTCTACTATATGATCGACAGCTTTCCAGGGGTTTCTTCTGCTGAATTGTCCTAACAGAAACTTATTTTGTGCGTAAACAATACGTATTTTTGTTTGGGTGAAAATATTATTCCTGGCATTTGATGTTAAATTGTTAGAAAATTATTTATTTGTCGGAGGAAAATACGGCTCGATACGAATATACATTGGATACATTTGCAAATATATAAATTAAAAAAAAGAAATGATTGAAAAGTTAAATGCCTTTGGAGTTTCGAAAGGTTTGGGCAGCATAATAAAAAAAGGAATACAATTTAAACACTTATTAATGTTACAGTCACCATGTTAATTCTAAGAATAGAGGGTAGTAACAACAATCATAACAGCTGGTTTAAAGGATGAATAAAATTTGCTCATAGTTAAAGCAGTACATTCCATTGGGATTTTGAATACGTGAAAAGATGGGAGAGTCAACTTCATATCACATTTAGTAAAAATAAAGGAAATACTAATAATTTTTTTATTTAAACTGTAAAACTTGGTTAGAGGACATAAAATATGCATGTGCTATGTTTAATGAAAGAAAAAAGTGTAATCAACACTTTAAATGGTAAATATTTGGGTTGTTTCGGATAACCGAAAGTCTGGAATGGGGAGCTACCATGATGTTAGCACTACTAGCGCCCCATGTGGCCAACAGAAAAAGCTTACATCCTCTAACGCCCTCTGTGAGGAGGAAAAGACATTTAAGGGTTGAGAGACCCATCTTTTCTGTGAGCAGTAATTTTCGTTCTTCATTTTATCGGTGGAAAAATGAATGAGTGCCCTTCTCCTCTCCCTCCCACCCCCCACTCTGGGACGGCAATAGAGGAGAGGAGGAATAGAGAGATGCGGAGAAGAAAAAGGAAGCACTAGTAAGTAGGCTTCTTTCCATATAATTTACATTATCACATCCATTATCATCATCAACATGCATAGCATCATTAAAATCCATAGACCCCTAATCAAAATTAATTAACTAGCTTTAACCACAAATGTTTTGTTTCGGCTACCCCTACACCACCAGTGTAAATTATCAAATAGATTTTTTCTGTCAATAATACTTTGAACTATGGACACTTTTTAATACCGGATTTAAATTCTAATAACCAAATAAAAACAGTAGAATTAGGGATCGATATTTAACCATGCCAGTATATTTTATTTGTACAATATGATATAGATTTTGAAAAATGAAAATAAAGACACCCTATTCAATAACCAAGTTTTTCAGTAAACTTACAGCCATTTCTAATGTACCAACTTTGAAAGTTTCGATGGATTTTAACGAAATCCTAGGAGTTTATTATTTTTTTTTAAGTTTAATTTTATAAAAAAGCGAGCTAATTCTCAAGACTATGATGAGTTTTCAAAGTGAGTGCTAGGACTGATACAAAACAAGTTCATAACGTTTATTACTACCCTTTCCGTAAGAATAATATCATTAGTGATATCATTTACCATTGTTTTGAGCATTTTAAAAATACACAACTACCAAAAATCAATTGTTCGATACATTGAAGTTTTTGTGAAATAATATCTTAGGATTCTAATATGTTAGACATCTAATAAAAGGGAGAACCATTAATTAACAGTGAAATCTTTCAAAGAGCTTACGGATACGTTCGTAAACTATTGGTATGTGAAAGTCGTTCTCGGATGTGAGATGGTTCTCAAAGTCGTAAACTGGAAAATTGGGAGTTGTTTTATTGTAGGAAATAATTAATCGCTAATGAGACTCAAGGCAAGCAAGATCTAATATCGAAACGAGAAATCGATTCATGGAGTCATTTCATTATTTACTCACTAGATACCTCGGTATAGCTAAAGGAAATATAAATTCCAACATGCTGGTTTGTCGATATTGGTTATATTTAGACAAGTTTAGTTTTCACTTTTAGAGGATTTAATAGTCTTCGGGATGAGGAGTTATATCGTTACAGAAGAAGTATATAAGGGAAAGATGGTCTGGGGAGGGTGTCAGGGGTGAATATTAGGAATATTGAAGTGGTACTGATTTAATTGAGCTAACGTTTTGGGCTAAGTACGCACAAGATATAAACAAAAATTAAACAGTACGGCAAGAAAAATATGATAAAACATTATGAAAAAAATTTAATTTTTAATCATTAATTTTAATTTATTTTTATTTATTAATTAAGTTTTATTTTTAATTAAAATATATATTTTAATTTTTAAAATCATATAATCTTTAAATAAAACAGTGTAGAAAGAAAAATATGATAAAAACAACTATAAAAAATATGTGACAAAAAAAAAGAAAGAAGAAAAATCAGACAAGTACATAAATGTAGATAATAAAAATAAAATTTAGTCACAAGAAAAGTGGGAAAGCAAACTATGAAAATATTATTAAATGCCTAAAAATACGTAATAAAATAAAATAATTAAATGATTTTTACAGGGAAAAACTATTCATTAGTTTCCTAACACTTTGCAGGGCTTCATCTGACCTGAGTCCAGAATGTTGAAACGAATTGGGTTTATTCTACTTCCTGTACTAGGTCCATATAAAGGGCGAAACGTCGGTTATTAATAAATAGTGTTTTCTGCTATTTTACGGTTACTGATACGTTTTAGTGAGTAATAGCATTATACTATTTAATCTAAAGCTTTCCTCTATAAAAGATTTATCAAACCTTGAAATATTTTTTTTAATAGGACTGGCAGTTGCTAAAATTAGTGCGTTGTAAAAAATAAACTCTTTAGCTTACACACTAT
This sequence comes from Halyomorpha halys, assembly GCF_000696795.3. Classification (NCBI taxonomy): domain Eukaryota; kingdom Metazoa; phylum Arthropoda; class Insecta; order Hemiptera; family Pentatomidae; genus Halyomorpha; species Halyomorpha halys. The sequence continues at coordinate 174,483 of NW_027114640.1, forward strand.
CATGGATAAGATTAAACAAGAATTGGTGTGATGAAATTAGTTCGTTTGAATCGCATTTTCAGATAGTCACACCGCCTCGTTTCCCATCAGAATTAAACTATTGTTTTGGCCAAGGATAAAGAGGCAGGAATCCTCCGCGCGAATTATCCACTAAAATAGGATCCATCCTCAAGTAATTGCAGTAATGAGGGGCAATTCTAAGTAAATAAGACAGGACCAAATGCCCGGGTTCTCATGAATTAGGTCGAATTGCCTTTACGCAAGAACCTTTTGTCGCTTCGGCAGACAATGGCGGCGAGCGAGGAGTCGTGGAGAAGAAAATGGTCGGTTAGCGTGAGAGCGGGGTACCCTTGGAACCAGCTGTGATCGGGCGACAGTTGGTCTTGGGAGCATCCTCATTAAGTTGAGGGCTACACCTGTCCGTTCGTGGTATAGCTAAGGGATTAGGTAAAGTATCTTCACTATTTACTTATCTACAACATCATTCCACAGTTACATCGTAATAGAATTACAACAATCCAAAACGTTACTCCTTAACACTTACATAATTACATTACGTTAATAGGGGTAAATTATAAAAAAGTCATGTTTTGATCAATTCAATAGATTGTACAAGGGATTACTTTGTAACAACTCTACTAGCTCAGGAATGGGCTGCTGGTTGACTGTTGTACAAGTATCCCCAATTTACGTTGCTATCTTTGGAATACGTCCAGATCAAACTCGAGTTGCGGTCAGCAAACAAACAGAAAAATATACATTTTCAAATTCTTTTATAGTAGTATTCTCACAGAATGGACCCAAAAAACCAGAGCTAAGTATCTCATTGTGTACCTTAAAATACCAACGGTAGGAAAAGGTCTGTATCCAATCCTTTTTATGTAACAAATGAGTAATGCAACTTACTAATGCATGGGTTTTGCTTTCTAATTTAGAAGGATCCGAAAAAGAAAAAAAAGGTCGACGTTTCGACCTAAATTTCAGGTCTTCATCAGGGAGTTAAGGCAGAGGTTCTGGCTAAACTGAGTATATATCCTGAAATTCAGGTCGTTGGCAATAATAATTAGTTGTTTTTTTATTTACTGACCCTCTCTCTCCCCTCCCCGACTGTATTTTCCATATAAAACATATGTTTTTTAAACTTTATATATTTTTTATTTATTTATTGATATTTACAACTGTATAAAAAATGCAACAAGCAAATTAGAAGTAAGATCATAATGATATGATAGAGCATGTAGAGAAAATACCCAGTAGAACTCTAAAAACATTTTCACGGGACATCTTCTTTTCAGGCGCCTCGGAGGATTATCAGGAATGGAAGAGGAAGCAAGGAACAACTAGTTTTGGTCGGTTAGGGAATTTATAATGGAAGGAATGATATCGGGTTCGGGCTAAATCGGTTACATAAGCAACATTTAGGTCTTTATGGATGGTTTTATTAGTAACAAATTAAGGAGCATTGAGGATTTTACGAAGGATTTGGATTGTAAGGATTGGATACGAGAGGAATTCGAAGGTTTAGTGGAGCCCCAAGGCTCAACTCCGTATGTCCAGATGGGCCTTATTATTGTCATGTAGATGAGTCTTTTGTAATGAATTGAAAGTTTAGACCGTTTGTCTAGTAAGTGCAACTTTATGTTTAAAAACCTTTTTATTTGTTTTAAAGTTGTTTTTATATTTTTAATTATTGTTAATAAATTTTGTTCTGTATGCATTGAATTTCAGAAATATCAGTATTTATTTAGACATAATGCTACCTAATGGTAATGCTTTCAGTTTTGTATATCGGACATAATTAATTACAATGTTGAAAGGATGAAAATTCTCCTCTTTTAGGCTAATGTTATATAGCAGTCGGTATGAGATGTGCTACTTCAAGTTTGTTCTAATGCGATATTATGTTTTCCAGTTCAGTTGAAATACGAAATTGATTCAATTAATCTGGAGGTAACACAGGCTGTTAAAAATTGTGACAACGCATTTTACTGGTAAGGTCCTGATATAGAGAAGATATTGACAAAGCTAAGAAGCCTTCTACTAAATTTAGGATCGTATTGCGTTTGTGGGTGAAGGACGGTGGCTTGTAGCGACGAGATGTTCTCTCGGCTGAGGTCGACTCCTATACTCGTACCTACAATACTTATCACAGCCCACATTTCTCCACCTTATTCCACAATAACTATAAAAAAATCCAGACTCACATAAAAAATATTGTACCATAGTACACCACGGACAGGGAAAAAAAAAGTCTCGATTCTCACGGAATCAAGAAAATAATTAGCCAGTTTTACCGAATCAGACATTATTTAGACTGAAAAAATAACATCAGACGAATCCAGAACACTGATATAAAATTTCACATTAAAAAAATTTTTGTGAAAAAAAAAATCCAAAAATTCGGACCGGATTTCGCAACTTACTGGTGATCTGGGGAGGATTAACTGAAATGTATCTACTTTTTCATCGTTAAAAAATATATATAGTTATTCCTAAAATGCTCTAAAAGGAGTTAAGCCTAAAAATTAGAAATTAGCAAAGTAAATTTTCAATTAAAAGAATTATGACTTTATAAATTGGATTTTTTGTCACTATGAGTTAGTTAACATAGACGTTGTAGAACCAACATATGCCTAATGCAAAATCTTGAATTTATCAACATTTTTTACTGGATTACCTAACTTCCTATCGGAGGTATGGAGATTATTTCCTAAATTTTACTTTTCTGGAAAACTGACGTATCTAAATAGAGTTTATAAACCATTTTGAGAATAATATAATCATTGTGTAATATTTTACTACAATTTTTTCAGTTAGAAATAGGTTCTCAATTTTTTTCAATTTCCTAAACTATTGGTGTGACACTCCACCTCTTCCTGACTGTTGTAACCAAGAACAATAACGATATTCATCATAAATATAACAAAAAATTGAAAAGAACAAATGAATTTATATTATAGAATAGATCATATGAGAGAAGTGGTTGGGGACTAAGCCTAGGGAAGAAGTGGGACAGACGAGATAAAAAGAAGGAACATATCGGCTAGCTGTGGCCTCGAAGCAGTAATCTGTTGCGACAGTGAGTACAGACCTACATCCAAAGGCCCTTTCACCCGACAGTCGCCAACTATCGATAGTAAACAACGATAGTAGATCCAACTAGTTGGTAAGAGGATCATACTCTGAGTCGTCTAAATACCAACATTAATTTCCTTGAAACCAACAAGAAAGTGGAACAACAAAATATAACATATCATCAAAGATAAATAAGTAAAAACAAAATAATATGCTTCTATACAAAAATTATTGTTGGTTAAAGTTACATAAAAGTATATGGTTCCCATTTATAAAAATGAAATTAACTTTTTTTTTTAATGTTCGAGCTTCTTTGTCCGCCTACTTTTATGATATACTGTCGAAAAATAGTTTTCTAATAAATAAAGGGACTAAAATATTGTTATAGAGTACAAATTTCGCTATCTAGAATGCCAAAATATTTTGTTTACTCTTCTTTACTTATTTGAAAATAAAAGTAACTAAATTTTTATTTGTTCTGTAATTTTTTTAATATCTTCGGTACAAAGCCAAAATGGCATACCTCCAAATTTATAAGAACATTATGGTTTAAAGAATTATGGCTGACGATATAGGTCTGTTGTGACAAATCCTTTTAACTTTTAACTTAAAAACGTGGTTGTTATAATAGACCTATAATCTTGTCAAGATTGGAGAAGTTTGTCGGGGTCAGCAAAGAACAACACAAAACCATATTTATTTATTTTATGCCGACGTTTCGACCTGAGCTTCAGGTCTTCATCAGGGGTTGTGGCGTAGAAGGCAGGTTTGTAACCCAGTTATCACCAGATTTTTCCTTAATTAAGAGTACATTATGAGGCTGGGTGGACCCCGAAGGATCCCCGAGCTCACAAGATTGACTCACGGCTACAGTAGCTGAAAAAATAATTATCTTTAACAGCCGAATTTAATTCATTTGAGTTTTAGTTAGAAGCACAGTACCTTACAACTCAGCTATCTTTTAATCTTTCATTATTCCACCAAGCAAAGTAAAATAATTATATTCCAAGGTTTTGCATATATATTTTAGTAAAATAGGATATGTTTTAGCGAAGAATTTCCAAAACTAATTCAAAACAATTGGCTCCAATCTTATCACGAATAACTATTCTGCATTGAACGATTTGTGAATTAAGATAATCCTGTGATCTGTCTCATAGTGAGCAGAAGATTTAGAAAAGCAATAGGAGGCATGAAGAAACTAATAGATTTTACAATTTATTTATTTTATCTGAAAAAACAACAGAAAAATTCTTTTAAATATTATAAAACAGAAAACGGAGACACAGTGTAAAAGAACCCAGACTAGTAACCTTCATCGATACATAGCCAGGAGACCTTGTTCTTATCAAAACATATTCCCTACGTAAATATATTTCCTCATTATTTAAATTCTATATTTTACAATTTTAATTTAATGTAAATACCAGGCATATCGGTTAGTAATAATTATGCTTCCATCTTCACGAGCTAACTACTTTTATTTTGCATTTTCTCAAGCGAAATAAATTCAGAGATGATGTTAATTATATATTTATAGGATATGCTTCACGACCGAGATATCCGTCAACTAAGAACATCACATGTTACGCGACAGTGTTGCAAGACGCAATCGCATGTAATAATTTATGCAACAAAATGCTTACGTAAACATTATATGAAGCACCCACGCAGGAAAACCATATCCGCGTTACTTACCGTTCGCTGCGTAACCATTTCTGTGAAAGTACATAGCCTTAAAATTATTACCGCTAACGGAGATTCTAGTTTCGAAATAGCAACAAAGTAAAAATAATTAAAAGAAATTATTATAATGGCTGTCTTATGTCATGTAATCTGTAAATAGTTCTCTTAGAGATACCAAAAAGAACTAACTGAATAAGGGACGTTACTAACTGAATATACAAAATGATCATTTTTTTTTCCAATTAGAAATTAGCTGTAACCTGAATTATATTGGTAATCATAATTGAAACTGTTTTCAGAAATTTGAAGATAGGCCATTTAGGCTTGGTACCGACCAATACGTCAATACGTTGTAAGGAAGTATTGTTTCTTGAACAACGGATATACACGGAGGTGATTGTCCATGATCACGCTCAACCCTAAAATCTCAGAAGAGTCTATAAGCCTCTGTAATGCAAACTGGTCTGATATCTAATGTAGACCAGTTTTTTAGTGCCTGTCCACATAATTGACAAGTTTCATCCCTAACAATTGAGAATGGCCATTGAATACTTATATATTAGTAATCATAAATATTTTTTTGTCTCCAATAGCAATTTAAAATTATTAAAAGCAATAGCAAAAAAAAAAAGATATTTTTTTTGTTTAGGCCTGTCTTAGTCTCGTATATTTCTTCCAATCCTTGCCAATAATAGAACTATATTTTTTAATATGCTATAAGACATTCCACAGCGATGGAGACGTTTTCCTATACATACTGACTATCCTTTCCTCTAAGAAACATTCCCAGACACATTAGCTGACATATACTACTGACATAACAGAAGGTAAAATTAAGAAAAAAATATGATAATATGAAATTGAAAAGAAAAATTATAAATATATTCTATAACAGTAAATGTCAATACTTGGTGTAATAAATAAAGTTTGTTTTATATATTTGTACATATCTGTTTTCTTGAGATTATCAAATATTTCCGGAATGTGAGAACTATTATCGTTTAGTAAAGTTGCCAAATGATATGATAATCCGTTGTCAATCAAATGCCTGCAGTCTGTCAGTATGTGTTCAACAGTTAGTGGTACGTTACACTGTCTACTTGTTGGTATAGATGTTCGTGGAACTAGGTTTGCGAAGGTATCAAGCACTGCATTTACGATGAAAATCATTTTATAGATCTTGCCATTTTTGCTCTGATGCTGGTAGGGATATGACCAAACATTTAATACTTATTGTGAGACGGAAAATACTAATAGCAACTGGAATGCATGAACTCATTTTAACTTAAAACGCGTGAAAATTTAAAACGCTGAACTAGAGGAGCGTGAATTGTTGCGTGTAAAATTAAGAGGGAAGATTATCTTCAAGATCTTAGCGATAGGTCCCACGTAACGAGCGTATAGTCTTCCTACCGACAGGTCTCTCTTACTACTGCCACCTAGTACTGTGCCAACTACTATTGGCCATCCAAAAAGGAGAAATAAATCCTTTATAATAAATGCAATTGTACAGGAACGAAGAATTGCTAGTAAACACGTAGTGCTAATGAGAACTTAGTTCCCTATAACAGAGGTAAAATACATCATCTCCACCTCTTACAGAATAGTTGAGATAATACTTTGTACAAACTATTTACGAGTATACTGAGATATCGTCCATTTTATAATGAAACTCACCAAAATTCGAATGTCTTAAAGAAAATCATAATGAAAATATACTCAAAGAAAGTGAACTCGGACATAGCGTCCATACAGGAAGATATGTATACATATATATATATATACCTGAAGAGACAGGTAAAGGCGGGGTACCTAAGACCTAAGGCTTCTCATCCTTTTTTTTTTTCACTTTTTTCTTTTGCGTTACTCAGAAGGAGCGAGTTCTTACCTACACCTCCGCCTCTCATCAAGCTAAATGCCTGCTCTAACCACAATGTCCTTAACCATTCCACACTAATATGTCCTTACTATTCCACACCAATATCCTTACTGGTCCACACATATGTAACCTTGACATTCCACACCAATATTACCTTAACCATTCCACACCAATATGTTCTTATTATTTGTACTCTAATTATGTCCTTACTATTCCACACCAATATGTCATTAACTACTCCAAAATAATATGTCCATACTATTTCAGACTAATGTGTCCCTACTATTCCACACCATTATGTCTTTCCTAAACTATTCCTAATATTTTAGGATATGCAATAGCTTTAATTGGAGATCCCCGACCATTTTCTCCACTTATTAGTCTACGGTCAACTACACCTCATAGCAATAGCTTTATGTTTAGCAGTTATCTTAGGCTAGTTCAGCATATGGTTCAAACATATAACCGACGTAAACATAAGTGATGTTAGTTCACAACTGTCAGGTTGGCGGGTGGGCGAGTTCTCATGTTACTGAAATGTATTTGCTGGAGGTGCTGAAAAATTCAGTCCGAAATAATTATAATTTTTTTTTTGTGTTCTCCTATTAAGGAAGATTTCTGAATATTCCTCAAGAATGAAATATAGCCTATAAACTACAAAAATCTAATTGGTGCACTTTAGTTAAGACGCATATACTAAACGCATAGTTTTTGCGATGTGTACTGTTGCGAGTTTGATTATTGTAATAATTTTTAATTTAAAATTTATAATAATAAAAAAATTATTATTTTGCTATTATTACGTTTTTACTTTTACACAAATAATAATCCAATTACTCAACTGAAGTGAAAGCTGAGACCCTTGCTTGACAACTAAACTATTTTGTTTCTTATTTATTACGAAACAGAGGAAGACAATTCGTTTCGAGCTCGATATCGTAATTTTACAATATCTAATCGATGAGATGCATTTGAATCAGTCCGAGACTTCAGGTGAAATTGGAAGTAAGATTTGAAAATAGAAATATTTCACTTCCACACAATCCTAAACCGGATCGACAATTCCTGCTGCAGATGACAGGACAAGAACAGAAGACATGACCCTTCGCGATCTACGTTCGTCATTGGATACGACATAAGATCACTGATAACAAACCACCACAATCCGCATTGAACTAGCTCTGTCTTCTGACAGCATTGATCCATGGTTGTCGATTGGGAATAATCTAAACATTATAACTTTCAAATCGTTACGCAACATAATTTCGTACTTATATATTTGGCTTGAAGCAACAGCAACCAATTATCAATTTCCAACAAAACAATTAATTCGAAATAAAAATTTTGATTTTGAGAAACGAGCATGGATATATGTTGTTTTGTTATATAAAAAAATAGTTCCAGGTCATTAATAACAATTTCGCATGTAAATGTTTACCGAATTAAGGTTTGATCCATTCGGAATTGAAATGGTAGCTTATGAAATGCAAATGCTAGACTATATGTCTTGTTCTTAATAGATCTTGATTCAAACGAGCTAAAAAACAATGCATTTGGTGTTCCTAGTACCTTAGCTTCGGCATACAAGTGTGAACAAAGGTTTTCCAGCATAATTCTTATTATGAGGTGTAGATAGTTGACCGTAGATTAATGATTGGAGAAGTTTGTCGGGGGGTGCGGACAGCAAAGGATAACAAAAATGGCTTTGTTACTACATTAATTATTATTATTACAAATAAATAAATATGTTTTTGTTTATGTTGTTCTTTGCTGACCGCACCCCACGACAAACTTCTCCAATAATTCTTATTAGAAATGAATTCTGAACCTTAAGTAATAAACATATATGTTGTGAATTAATTAATTTAATTTCAAAAATCTTTATTAAAATATAACTAAGTCTCTTGTAAATATTTTCAAGCGCTTAAGATTATCTAACACTGGCCTGTATCAATAGTTGATTTTGTGATATTGAGATAGCACTAAATTTAGATTGAAATATGCTGCACCCTGAGGAAGTCAAAGAATCACATTCATAGGTGTGACAAAAGACTCCTGGAGACTCTATTGTCGAATTATTCGTTAACTGAAGGGAGGGAGGGTGCCCTGGGGGGAGACCTCATCAATCTTCCTCGTTCTGGGGGAAGGTCGCATCTGTCTTGACTCGTCGGGCTGTCGCGGCAGTGATCTGTCGTCTCCATGTCCGCACCATCGTCGGTCCGTCAGCAATTCACGTTTAGAATACCTCGATAAAAATATATCAATACAAAATTACAGATTTGAATTTCTAGTGATGAATTTAGAACATCCAAGACGGCCTTGTTTGTTTCTAACAACATGATCCTTTATATCAAAATGATAAATGGGACTGTTTCATCGTAAAGAATGAAAAAATTATCGATTCTAGGAGATATCGAGGATGTAGAATGAAAAGAAATTGCTTTTGATAAGAGATTCGTTCTCAGAAAGTTCTCATGCCTCGTGTCCTTGCTTTAAATAGTTACTCAATCTCACAATAGCCAAGGTGTTGTAAATTGTTTCTTGTTCTCTTTAGATATAATATTTACGAACATAATATTTTCTTTCAAGCATTATGCATTATTTTAATCTTATCATCTTACTAAAACTCGTAAATTTTCACACTAGCAAAACTACAGGATTGGACAGACGTTGTAAAGTGACCGAAATTTGTTTTTGTATTTATTTTTTGAGGTTAATGAAAGAAACAATACTTCATTCTGTGCAAAAAATTATTAAAAAATAATTATTTAATATTTCATTTTCATGGTTTTGTTAATAACACAGGCCATTTTTCACCTTTAACATAGGATGTGATGCTTCTTTTATTTTTGTCATTAAATCTATCAACTATTAGCATTTTCACTGATATAAGAAGTATCATTACTATGGGACGATATGTAACTATGTAGATATCATTTTAGTAACTTAATAAAAATAAATAAATATAGAACGTAGGCATTATAATTCCAACTGATTTTATTAGTACAAAAAAAAAAAAAAAAAATTACATTTGAAATTTCTTTAGAAATGCAATATATTTGTTTAGTTATCAACAAATATGTTGTTATAATAATTAATTTTGGATTTTTTTTTCAAATTACACTTCAAAATGGACTCTTAAAAACTTGATGATAAAAAAAAAAAAAAAAAAAAAAAAAGGTCGACATCTAAATAGACTCAGAGCGCACTTGATCTTTGTGTTCATTGGCTATTTATAAGTGATTGATATCACTATAATTATAAGTTACTAAATAAATAAAACAAAAAAAATATATTTTCATAATTTATATATATATTTTTTTATAAATGTTATGAACTGTATGTATATATTTTTTTATTAGTTAAATTGTTAAATGATCCATACAATTTATTATATTTCTTTTACAAGATGGTACGCCTCCCAGTTTTTGAATGTTTTTTTTTTTTAGATTGTAAATAAATAAATTACACTAAATTACTACACTGGTGCGAATTCACACGATACGAAAACAAATTAAAAAATACATATTTAATTTTTCTTTTTATGTAGCAATATAAGAGCTTTTAAGAATTCCATCTTTTTATAAATTTAATAGCAATATCGATTATCTATATTATTGTTTTTTTTAAATTACTCTTGAGCTGAACATACTACTTAAACAAAGTTTTACTGAGTTTGTCGCATTAAAATAAAATGGAAGTTTAAAAAATAATGCATTTATCGGTCTGGCTTGTTTTCCCGAGGGGGAAATTTGTCTTCATATTATTCCGTCCTCAACTTCCAGAAGACTTCATAAGTCTAATGATGAGTTTAGTTTTTGTAGAAGTCCCCTGGAAAATGAGGATGAAATATTAGAAAGAAAAATTTATCCTCCTGGAAGAAAATAAAATAAAAATAATTATTATGACAATATAGAAAAAAATCCTAAGAACTACTTCAAAAGTATTGATTATTATACCAAAAATTATTATGGAAGAGGTAATATATGTTTCTTCCATTGAAGATTTCTAATTTTTTTTTTTTTTTTTTTTTTTTTACTTTTTTCTTCCCTTTTTATCCCTACCTGGAATACTGGTTGGTTATCCTATAGGTTACCAACCAAAGCGGGAAGGTCGAGATTTATTCCATGGATCTACCACAAAATAAATTTGACTTGATGTTGCTAAGGTGACGTCCTAACACTATCGGTCACCACAGCCTTGTTTCCCAAGTTTCGAAAATTGGTCAAAAATAATAGGAAATATGTACATAAAAATGATACAAGGATATAAATATGTAAGAAGACTCACCCAGGGCTGGAATGCCTGTAGTTGGGAGGGCTGGTGTAGTGAGGCGGCGGTGGTTGGGGGGCGGGCGAGGGCTTAGCGCCTCCGAAAGCCGCCTCCGATTGAGTCGACGTCGTAACGCCCCAAACCGTCGTCACTACCGACAGCTGCTGCTGGGTCCCTCCACCGCTACCTCCGGGCGACCACTCCCTGCGCCAAAACATTCTCAGGGTCAGGGGTCTGGGTCCGCACTCCGGAGCGAGGTGGAGTTCTGGCAAGAGGGTGAGGAGAAGGGGTGATATGAAGGAATACACTGGTAGGAGATCGCAAGAGTAATGTGGCCTTATAAAAAATCAAGAGGTAGACCTAGAAGAGTTTGTATCACTAGAAGATATGGAAATATACTTTCAACAACGATCTTAATGTATAGAAATGTTAGAAGAAGAACCAGATTCAATAAAGAATCGAAAAAAATTCAACAGCGAATTAAGTAACAGAAGGATTAACATTGAAAGGGTAGAGAAAGACCATAAGATCATAGGTCATAGTTTTTAGAATTTTCTTAGAAAGTAAAAATTATTATTGTTTCTTCATCGTAAAACAAGGATCCCATTCGGTTTACCTTTCTATCCAATGAAGAGATCCACTTTATGGAAACTATAGACCTATGAAACCAGTCCATTCTGCTAACCCATTCACAGGCATGGAAGAAAAACTGTAAAAGTAAGAAAGAAGAATGGCAAAGAGGAGGATGTCCAATTAAACTGTGATGAATGGACTAGATCAGACGTCAGAAACTGTTTTTACAACACGAACCTACTTTTTGTAGGACCAACTAGGCTATGACTTAGGAGAGAGTAAATGTACAACAAAACCAATTATTATGAGTACTGTTTACTACAAGAAGTAAAACATCCTTGAGTTTTTTAAAACGCAGAAAATAACAAAAAAAATTGACGTTTCGCGCCAGTTCATTAGAACTATAAAACGAGATTAAATAAGCAGTCCATGTAAGGAGTGAAAAACACTGAAAATTGCTAAACATATTTTTATTTATGAGGTACTAGTGATGTTTATAAAAAAAAAATAGACAACAGAATAATATAAGTTGAATTTGGACTCCTACTAGAAACATATTTACTGAATTCCGAATTTCTGTTGCGAATTACCTCCAACTTCGAAAAGAAATAATCCAGCAATCAGAGTTTGAGGCATGTTATTTAACAGGATATAACAAGAGGAGAATTAAAAATAGCAAACATTTTTGATCATTTTTCAACTATACTTTACAACAACCAATCCGAAGATAAACTTTTCTTCTCAGCCCTTTCAAAACTTTCACCAACACTGATATGCCACACTGAGCAATACGGAATTTTTAATATTACTAGCCTAATACAGTCTCTCAAGAAGCAATTTAATCCATATCTACGGTACAGAAAAATTTCAGTGATAAATAAAATGTCTATAGAATACTGCACTTAGTAACATAGAAATTTAACAATTCCTATCTAAATAAAGAAGAATAAAATAAACATATTTTGAGTAAATGTTTATATACATAAGTATTAAGAAGTACATGCTTACAAATAGTAAGTAGTAGAAGATCTTCAAGAAGAGTATAGACGTTTTGAAACCCATAGTAATTAGCAAACTGTGATGATTAAATGATTTAATTTAATTGAACAGGGAGCAATGTTTCAAAACAGTTTTACTTTAAGTACAGAAAATTGGCAACTAAAGTCTGAAGATAATGACTACTAATCATTCTGTAAACATAATGAGATAAAACAAGAAAATATAATAATATAAATTATGATAATAACAGATAATCATGCACTATAATAAACATTTTATTGAGAGGAAAAAGTGCGAGTGAGACAATAAACTGACGAAATGAGACAATTCGACGAAAAAGACAACAGAATTATAAGAATAAAAGGTGCAGTGGAAATGGTAATAGGATAGCGTGCATCATGTAGAGGAATGAGATAGGACAGCCCGCGATCTATGGGTTATTGGGAGGTTTGTGGAGAATGGGATATGACAGACCACGATCTACGGTTTATTGGAAGGTGGAGTGTGGATGAGTGCGGAGCCAGATCTCTGTCACACCAACGGCTCACAAAAATGAGTCGTATCACTCACACAAATAAAGTTATCAAATAAACAAATAAATATCACAAACATTATTGACAATATTTCCTGAAAAATAAAATTTAAAAATGAACATTTTCAATAAATTATAAAAATAAAAAAAAATAAAAAAGACATTAGAAAACAAAGGATTAAAGACAAGACTACAGAGTAAGGTGCATGCGGGTTAGTTACAAGGTTAGGTTGGCATGCAATCATCTCTTCATTCTTCAAAATCCTTTAATTTTCCTTTCTTCGAGGACCTCCAAGAGCAGGCTGAGACAATCGAAGGATTCTCAGTCCGTCCTTGCTCGGGCTGAGGCCATGGGAACCTCAACAAGACAGTCCATGGGAACCCAATGTCCAATTGCTACTTTCAGAGGAATTTCGTCTACCAGTGAGCATAACTCAATTGTTTTGTTATAGTAACAATTTCCAAAAATTAAAATTAAAAAAAAAAACATTCATTCGACTTTTAATTTTTAAAAAATCAATCTAAATTACATGAATAAAAATTCGGTTTCAAAAATGAGCATCAAATGTAGCTATTGAAAAATTGAGTATTGCAGTATAGTGAAACATTTATGACTTTACCATTGTAGTGGAAATATAGTTAATTTGAAAACAAAAAAAAAAGATTATATTATATATATATATAAAGATTTGTAATTATATTCCACTAACGTTGGAGGACCTACCTGGAAGCTCCAAAAATAAATTTTTGAAGCCCGAAAACGTGAATTTGAGCCTTACTTTAATAAAATTGCTTTAACCTCTTCTCACCTAGATTTTTAATAATATATAGACGATTTTTACTATTTTAATTTTTTTATTTAAATTGTGTTTTTTTCATGTTAAAATAGTATTAAGAAATAAAACAAAAATCCACTAAATCTCAGCTTGAAGATTATCTTAATGGATTCACATCAAGGTTGGGAATTGAAATAAATTATTCTATTGAATATATAAACATGTTTCGGGAACATTCGTTCGAAATGGTTCGAATTTAGATTTAAGACATTCTAATCATACGAATATTTAACTTAATCTTTAAAAAACTAATTATTTATAGAGAAAAATATGCAAATTTGAAAGTCAACTTATAAACTTACTTTTCATTAATAAAAAAAAAGCAATTATAAATATAAAACGTTGAAATATAAAGGATTTGAAAAAGTTTAAGAACCGTAAAGATAGCCTGTTTTAGAAATTAAAAAATATTGTGTGTTTATTTAAACTTAAACATCAGGGGTAATTTTTAATAATTATAAGATTATTTGTTTTGAGTTTCTAATAGATTTATTAGTATACAAATTATTTAACCATAAAAATTATATAATTATTAATTAAATAATGTTTCTGTGGGTGTAATAAAGTAATTAATCTTTATTTACTATTCCTTTATTATTATAATCATTATCAATAAAATAGATGTATGGAACATTTAGATTAATATCACTAAGTAGCATAGTGAGGGTTGTAAATTTTCACAATAAATAATAATATCTTGTAAAAATTTGAACCATTTTATTTCATGAATTTTTATTTGTAAACTTGTACAATACATAGTAATGATGATTGTTCTTCAGAATTACTGTATATTTTAGCCTTTTAAATTGAAATATCTTAAAAACGGGACGGACAAATGTTCCTCCGGCTGACACCCACCGGTTTGATATGTCTATTGCTCTTTAACAAACTCTTTTACGCCCACATTTTTTATAACTTTTTCCGAGTTTTTCTTTAAGGAGCATATTTTATTCATATTTCCTTTTTTAATGGGTACTTTTTTTATTTTTTAATCCAAACAAAATGTTTTATAAATTAGAATAAATAAAATAAATTCATAGTTACAAATCAAAACACAAATAGTTCTTAATTATTTACCAGAAAGACTATAACAAACAAGTACTAATATAATATTTTGTTAGCTTAAGAATTTTATTATTTTCAAGTACTATACTATTGCGTTTGTAGACTTGAAACAAATCGACTTTGCAACACCATCGCCGACGATCTCTTTAACATAACTTAAAAGTTCCATAAAAAAAAAAAAAGTTGAATCTATATTTTTAAAAAAAAACTAAAAATTTGTATACCTTAGTTTGTTTATTTTTAAACATATTGATGTAAATGAAAACATATCTTTTGGTATCTTACGTTTTATCACATAAAATCCCATCGCTAGTTATGACCTAACACCGATTCGAGTTTAT
Source organism: Halyomorpha halys (assembly GCF_000696795.3). Taxonomy (NCBI): domain Eukaryota; kingdom Metazoa; phylum Arthropoda; class Insecta; order Hemiptera; family Pentatomidae; genus Halyomorpha; species Halyomorpha halys. Next base: position 189,741 of record NW_027114640.1, read on the forward strand.
GCGAACTTATAGTACAAGGGTCCGGTGGAATTTGCCAAAATGAAAACTACTACTACGAAGAAAAATGTCATAAACTACTTTATAACAAATTAAACTAGTTTTAATTTAAGTGCTAATAAACATTAGAGTGTCTCATGGTTCCTGAGATATAGATTTCCCATAGTAAATTCAGTAACTACCAATTTTCCAGTATATTTTTTATGAAATGTTGCTTTTAAAAATACTGTATCTCGGGAACTGTTGAACGTAAAACAGCTTTATTAGGGCTCATATTTTAGTAAATTTACTATACATACTTTAAATGATGTTCTGTTTGGTTTTCTAGAGGTGTAGGTACTTTTAATTATATGCAACTTCGAATAAAAGTTTTGTTTTTAACGTTTTGAAACAACCACCATTATTCATTCCCCTCAACTATCCTAGGCAGACCCATGAATTTTCATTGACTCATGAATGTGGAGTGATACTTGTGTACTGCTAAGAAAAAAAATTAAGAGGATATTTATATTTTAAATAGCGATCTATCAGGTCGCCTGCTTACGTAGGAAACTGTCCAAGTGAGAAAAAATCTGTCCGATAAATCCATTTATCAAGTCCTATTTTAGACAGTTCTTTTTCCGTCGCAGACCCACTTCTTTCCGTTTATTTCCTGCCGTTTTGCTAAAGTTAGGTAACGTTTACGAAAATAGATTAAGTAACCCCTTTAATAATAACACGAGGCATCTTGAAAGGTGAAAACTTTATGCAAGGGGAAGCCAAGTTAACTAAGTCTGTGAAATAAGTAGAAAGCGATAATAATCGATACTTACTTAAGGAAGATGGTAACTTAGTCTTCCTGGAACGCTCCAAAGCTCGTGTAATAGTAAGTGTTTAAATCTGAAGTTGTCAAACTCTTTCCTTCTTTAAGATTTAGAAAAATAAAATAAAAATATCGTGATATAATACACGTTTTATCATGTCATTACAAGTCGATTCGCTGACCGTCATGTTAACAATGTGTAAAATTAACACATAGATTGCCGGTGTATTAACGGTGGGAAGGCATTGTGCAGTGTGTACGTATCCTTGTGTACACGTGGAGGTGCAAATCGTCTAATGAAAAAATACAGCATTATCACGATCAAGGTCAGGAAAAAACCAACAACAAAGAAAAATTGATATTCTAAATGTTAAAAAAAATTTCGATATTAACAGAATCAATAGGAATTAGGAACAATTAAGTAGTGGTGAACTAAATATTCGAATTTAGTTTACCTGTTAACGAAGATATGCATAGACATAACCTTAAACAATTGTTAGATAAAAATCAGAAGTCACACTGTTAAAATAATATTAAAGTAGCAAAAATTTATATGATAAAACTAATAAATATTCATGGAGAAAAGTTTTTAAATATAAAAGTAGAAATCCGGTTTAGAAAACCAAAATAAAAGCTGTGTCAAATACGACACCGAACTTCATTAATTTTTATAAAAACCGTTTATATTTGCAAATTTAATACTATTAAAAAAAACATAAATAAACTAAACAACAAAATATAGTTTTTAACAATAATTTATAAATACAAATTTAATTTTTTAGTTTAATAAATAAAAAAATCAGAAAAGTTGTTTTTAACTAACTATATAGTTATATTGCACGAGATAGCACAATTCGGTTGTCTTTTCGGCATTACAGAATATAAAACCACGATAACTGCAAATAAAACCCAAGATAGAGAAATTCGTAGATACACCGCTTAAGAGCTTGACCGACGATATATGAAACCATATATAATATCGATATAAAAATTATTATAATATTTAATTCAAATGATAATGTTTACATACGTATTATCATTATACAGTCATATTGTATTTATCTATATCTTATACATATAATAATGAGCCCAGCTTGTTATAGGCGTTAAGGAATGCTTGAATACTTGAAAAAAAAAACATTTAGGGCTTGTTTTAAAAAGTTTCCTTGAAAAATATATTATATCAGCTATACTATAATAGAGAAAAAATATACTTTAAAAATATACAGTTTTACATATCCTCAACTTAGAAAGAAATTATGTCCAGCATAAAAAAATGTTTTTCTTTGAGTGCTATGCACAAAATACTGTGGATAGAATGAAAGATTGAAGTAAGTTATTGTTAGCTCGAAACATTGAATGTAATAAAAAAATTGAATATATAAAAAAGAGTCGAATCTATCCTTGAAATTATATAATTTCCTTTAAATTATATATTATATTAAATTGTAATTGAAAAAATAATCTCAGCTAACAATACATACGACTAATTTCAATGTTGTGGAAAAATTCAGTAGTAAGATTCCAAATTTAAAAACATTTTTAGATAAATAACAAAATAAGAATGTCATATCAGATACCAGTAGAGGTAACGGTGTAGTTCCCCTATTCAGAATAGAAGAAGTAACGCTTCGTCGTCGAATATTTTGTGTATCGAGAACTATTTGGGCTCCACCAAGAGTTAGTCAGAGCGAGTGCTTGCCCAAAATATAAATTTCTGTAAAACATTCGCTAATTCTAGAAGCCGCGACCCGCGCCTTGGCTCAGGTCCCACTCCCATCTCGCCGCTCCTGGTGCACTCACACACCCAAAGCGGTTCTATATCGATAAAGCTATCTCGATTATATGATCGATCACCAATACGTATAAACATATTATATACAATCTTAAATATTTGAACTATCACACGTACAAACAGATTATACGAACCTTTTTCTATCTCCCTGACCGAAACACGTCTTGGACTCTTCAATGAATGCGCATTACAGAGTGAAAACAAGATCAGTCACAAGGGTAGTGAAATGAGAATAAAATCTCTTGGGCTGCGGACCTGCTCTCCAGAGTTCAGTTTATCAAAAGGCTTTGATTGGAGAACTCTTAGCAACTATGTAAGACGGGCTACACTAGAAAGAGCTCAGCTGTTTAACATGTGAGGAATCAATGTCATACCGCAGTTTGATATTGTCGTTTTGTTTCTGAAGAATGTATGTGTTTTATTTACTTTATCCCCTTTCTTCTTAAGTCATAGGCAGTTGAAGTTTATGAATACCATGATATTTTCATCCCAGTGTTAAGTATTACCTATTCCCTTGAATTTCTATGAACAATTAAAAGTTACTTTTTTTTTTAAGTAAAATTAAATGACAATTTACTATGGATTTATTGGCTTTAATGCACTGATTAGAACCTATATGTAAATATTAGCATGTTAAATGGAAGTGGGGTGAATGCCATCTTCCCAATAATTTAAAAATCCAGAAAGGTGGCCAATTTTAAATTTGAAAACCTTCAACAGCAACAATTGTGATATAAAATCAATAAAAGAAGTTATTAAACCCAGAATTTCTCATTAATGCTATTTGGAGAGGCTCTGCTATGATGTTTTTATAAATAAACATTAGAAAAACAAAATAAATAAATTAAAAAAAAAAAAAAAACCAAGAGCTGTTTCTAGGCTAACTGTCGTACAGAGAGATGATTTAGTCGACCACCGGGTTTTTTACTTACTTAAAGGCTACTCATTTTTAGAGAAATAGGTTGGGAGACCCTCCTCACATACACCTATCCGAGGAGGGTCCCCAAACCAAGGTCGATTCACGACTAATGTATGTATTTTCTGTTTGTCATTATCTATGTTGAATGTTGCAAATTAGGAACCAAAGTACGCGTGTACACATGCACTGTCATCTGACATATCTGTCAAACGGTTATGGGCCTTGAGGAAAAATATTGTTCTCTATCAACCTCAAAGAAGACAAAGCTTAAAAATGCAGTAAAAATCTATTGAAGAATCGTAAAGAACTGAAACGAACCCAATATATTTCCCAAAGGCGGTGGGTGTTCCCTTCACCATCTTGGCTGTCAGTGTCGTCGTAAAGTCGCTCCTGGCTCCTTTGGTCTCCAGCGCGGTGTGGTCCGTTTTAGTGTTCTTTTCGAAAATATTTTACTGCTCATTGATTAGAGTTTTATGTCTTCGGGGACTTTTATCGCGAGCAGCTTGTGGCTCTCTGCTCGCCTTTGGTGTTTGTTTTATTGACAGTAAACAACATGAAAGATAGTTCCCTTGGAAACAACATACAACGTTTTGACTTTACCTCAGAGATAAATTTGTCAGCCTACGCTATTCGTTCGATCCTCAACAATTCAGTGTTTGAATATAAAAATGTTTTTGACAATTTGTCACTATAAAAAATAATATATATTTTATGCAAATTAGGCTTCATAATGAGGAACATCTAAAACTGTAAACGATATTTTCCAGTTGAAAGAAAATTCAAGATTTCTTTCTTGTATTAAATTGAATTTTAACTAGGGATTCTGTAACAACTTAATAAAGCGCGGGTGCAAATTATATTGTTTCGAGCAATTTTCATAAATTTAATAAAGAAGATTTTTTTGTACAATTACGAGTAAACTGAAAAAAAAAAACGAATTATTTTATAACAAAAATATTTTCGTTATCTATAAAATTATCGTGGGAATAATAACCAAAACAAGTTTCTTGGTTTTGTGATTAGAACCGACCGTATTGAGGTATCGTGGCCACTCCGATAACCGCCTGATTATAAAACCATATGGTATGATTGTTAAAAAAGGTATCTAACTAAGATTGTGAGATATCGTAATAAAGCTCAGGTTCTACGTTGAAGGTAATGTCATTAATGATACTGTCACATTTTCCAGTCATGCCATACTGTCGTATGGGTGGCCTTGACACATACATATGTATGATTTATATACATAAATCCTATTTAGTATCAGAAAAAAAAAGTTAAGTGGACTGAAGAAGGTTAGATGCCATTGTTATCACTCAGCTGAAGTCAAGGGAGTAAACATGTTATAACCCATACATAACATTTTATATAGTACATAACATGTTTACTCCCTTGATTTCATGTGAGTATAATAAATGTGTATGTGTGCAAGAGAGATATAGAAAAAAATAAGAACAAATTACTCAATAAAATCATATTTCATTCACCGACATTCATATTCAGAAAATATATTAATGTATTTTAGTAATATATATTAATGAAATATACATGAAGAAGAGAGAGAACGAGGTGAAATATAAGGAATGGACGAGAAGGCGCTGTAAAGGGCGAGGAATCTCCGACTAAACAGGAGCTATTAATAGTGACCTGGGGGGGGGCAAAGATTATTAATACCCCTCATTTACCCCCCACCACTTTTCGGTTCAATAAACTTATCTGTTATCCTCCCACCTATTTTTAGGACGGGCATATTAACAGAGATGTTGGCAGTGAGGGACCATTCACACGCCCGGACCGTCTCATTAGGTTCACTAAGCTGAACGATTAGCGACCGTTCCGATTTAGGCGACCCAGTTGTCGCCGTTCGGGCTTCCAACTATTGTTGACAGCTCAACTTCCTTAATACCTTACTATTATACCTTAACTATTTATTAATACACTATCGTAGCTCCAATGCCGAAGTGTCGTATCTGGAATTCTGAGACAATTGTCTAGAAACTAAGGTTGCAGACTCGAGATAGCAGCTACTTCTAATTTTGATATTATCAATAAGCAAATTGATCATTTCACATTTGTAATTAGTTATGTCACACCGTCGATGCAAATACAAAGTGAAGTATCTGAAAATTATACAATTACTTTTCTATAGTTGGTAGGAATACACTTCTTTGCAATATTAAAATTGAAGAAAAGCCATTTGGGAACATTAAAGCAGACTTTGTCTAATCTTTCTTAGAAAGTCCCTATGGTTCTATTTCTTACAGAATATTTAAGCATTATTTTAAGCGGGTAAGTTACCATTAGGAGTAAAGAATTTACTATCAAATTGAAGTACTGAGGGTATTAAATTATTTTATTATTAAATTAACGCAATGCGAATTATTTATTTAATTTGATACACTAGTCGGATAAAATCGTGATAGGTTTAAGATAGTGTAAACACTCAAAAAAGAACAGAGGTAGTACATCTCACATCAACCAAAAGTCTTAATACCAATTTGTAAAGCTCTTCAATAAATACTTATTTATCATATACAACTTTTATAGTTTATAATAACATAGACGGTACTATAATGAAATACATAATGTATAATTTTCATTAATTATCAACTCAATTTTTCTTGATCAGAAAAATTCACACATGTAAAAATTACAACATCATTGTTATTGCTATATAATTATATTAAGGAAGTATTACTTTTATCAGAATTTAAACATTTTTTTTTAAAATAGCATCAAATTATTTTTTCGTAGGGAGGTAATTTTATTTCCTTCATTCATTACATTTTCTGGTTAACTGTTTTGTAAACTATAGTTTTTATCAGCAATGAGTAGAAACGATATGCCATGAACACTTTTAAAATAAATAATAACAAAACACTGCTGAGTCATTTCTTATTTAGATACTAACATAAAAAAAAAAAAAAAAAAAAAAAAAAAACATAACTTATATTATTTTAAGGAAAGTTAAATCCTTCACACTTCTTTAAACTCTTATTTTATTGAAAGTTTTGAGTTTTTTTTTATCTCGTTTAAAAATCTACAATAACAGGCAATTCACATATACATTTTAAAATTATGCTGACATTTAGATTAGCAATAAAAACGAAATCTAATTTAATTTTTGTGGGGGAATGCAACTATATCATTACAAGTTATTCAAAAATTTTAATATTTTTAACAATCAACAAAAGTACTGAATTCGCTAACCCTCGGAATAGGACATATTAAAAGTAACTATTACTTTTTACTGATGAATTAATTAAAATAAAAATATATTTTTA